>NC_053026.1:91085310-91385310 GCF_003073215.2 Triticum urartu
CAAGGCTTGGCCCCTCGCGAGGGTCTTTGAGCTTGAGCTGATGAAAATGGGCCGCGCTGGGCCCCCGCTTGAGCCACGCCGCAGGCCGCAGGCAGGCAAGTCTGGGGACCCCCGTTCCAAAAACGCCGACAGTAGCCCCCGGGCCCAAGGCGCGCGCGGGCTTGGCTTAGCAGAGAAGCGAAGGGGCAAGCGCGAAGCGCCGCGGGCCCTAACAGCCTGCGGCCTTGGGCGCCGCGTGGCGGTTGATTGGGCGTGGGCGTGGGCGTCTGCACTTCCCACAATGCCTCGGCAACTGCATGACTTGACAAGTCCCTGCATGCAAAGATATGGGTCATGATTACCTGAGGTCATGGTGCTCGGCGGTTGGCCTTCCCCGGCTATAAGTACGGGGCCGCGTGAGCCTCGCCGGTTCACCCCTTTCCGTCACTCCTCCTCTTCTTCTTCCTTATCCTTGCTTCCTCTTGCGCCAATGGCACTGATCCGCCAGTTTTCAACTGAGGAGAAGGGAAAGGCCCCCAGAGAGGGTCCTGACCCCCTCCCGCCAAAGAAGCAGCCAATCCCTTGCCACCTGGATGAAGGCGCCTGGCAGGTAGTGTCGAGGCCGTGGTACGAGCGGCCACCGCCTGGGTTTCCGCTGCGCTTGCACGCCCGCGTCGTAGGCCCCAGGGGAAGGGCGCTGAGCAACACCGACAGCGTCGCCGCCGACGCCGGTGAGTCACAGTGGTGCGCGTCGTCCCCCCCTGGAGTCCACGCGGAGCTCTCCTCTCGCGAGCTTGTGCTTCACGCCGCCATGCCTCCAACTTCGTGGATACGCCTTCCTCCCTCCTTCGCCTTCAAGATGCCACCGAGCGGGGCCCTGGAGCTCTGGCTGCAGCACGCCGATTGTGGCACCCCTGCAACCAGAGCGGAGGTCGCGGTCGTCGCTCCGGGCAAGGTCTTCATGACCCGGGGCTGGGGTGAGATTGCCCGGGTCTGTCGCGCGGACGGCGCCTTGGTGATCCATCTTGAATACGACGGCACCTCCTTAATGTTCTTCAAGGTCTTTGATGCAGAACGACACCGACTGGAATGCTGCCCCAAGGGAAGCGGCAGTGGTGACGAACTGGCGAGGACCAGCCCCGCCCGTTGGTCCTCCTGCAGCTCCTCAGGCAGCAGCGGAGGGACTGCAGGCTTCAGCGGCTCCCCCGAACTCCTCGCGACCCTGGAGACGAGCGACGACAGCTACGAGCCTCCGAGCTCGCGCCGCGCTCGGAGTGAGGCAGCTGCCTCGGGCCGCCGATGCCACTGATCTGGATGGGGTTGGCGCCGGTGCTGGGCAGCCCACTGTTGATGATGGCGTCGCCTGGGGAGGTGCTAGCAAGTAGCGTTCCTTAGGGTTAGCACCTTTTGTTCCCTGCAAGGAATTAAAGCAACGCCCCGCGGGGGTATGTAAGGCGTCTGCCGTGCTTTTTTAATTACTATATCCTTAATATGAATTAGCGCGAGGTGTCTGTTCTGTTCCGGCTAAGCTCCCCCTTTCTATCCTCACGAGGACTTGGCGCTCTACACTGACAGGTCCCAGTCCCCAGGCAAGCTTCAGTCGTCGCTGGTATGCCAGGTCACGATGCCGTGGTCAAGGCCAGGAGGTGAGCGGCCCGAGGTCCGGTAAGAGCCCCCGAGTCGCGATGCTCGGGAGGTCCCCTTTAGCGCTCAAGCAATCCTTGCTAGGCGAGAAAGAAAGGTAGCGTCGCCGTGACAGAGTTGCACTGGGCGGGGATTTAGCGCTGCGTTGGTCTAGCTTTTGTGACAGCGCGACTTATCTTGTGTGTCTGACGTAGTTCCTCGGAGAGGTGCCTGGCCCGAGAGGCGGTGGTCAAGGCACTGCTGGGTTAGGCCCTCGCGAGCTTCCTCCCACTCCCCCGCACTTTCCTTAACGCTCTACGTCCTCAGGTCCCGGCCCTCGAGCGAGCTCAGCCGCCGCTGGTATGACAGGTCGTGATGTTGTGGGTCAAGGCCAGGGGGTGAGGGTTGGAGAGCCAGTAGGAGCCCATGAGTCGTGATGCTCAGGTACCCCCCTTTTAACGTGCAAGCGGTCCGTGCCGAAGAGAGGGAGAGAGAGCTCACGATGCCCCCAATGTTGCTCCTGGAGTAGGTCCTGCACACCAATCATGAGGAGAAACAAGGCCTGTCATTACGGTCGCCGGCCAACCTATGGTCACTCCGAGGGAGCGGTCAGCGCACTGAGGGCCTGGTGAGGTGGTGCCGTGCGGGGTTGCCACGGCCAGAGCTCGACCACTCATGTTTATCAACGCTGCAGGGACGGACCCGTGCGCACGCGTCGTGCCAGAGCAAGTGGCTCTTCAAATAGGCGTTGATCGAGCAGGTGATTAGGTCAGGTATGTTAAGCATATAGGAGGAAATCCAATTTCAAGCAAGCACAGGTAAAAGCAACCGCCGCTGGGTCGGGCCCGAGCGGCGTGGGGATGATGCAGCCCGAGGGGCGCCCCGAACAAGGTAAATAAAGAGCATAAACAAAATGGATACATGCCGCGGGGACGGACCCACGCGGCCTGGGAATGGTGCAGCCTTGTGGGCGCTCCCAGCTGAAAGTAGAACTATGAAAGATGTCACCTGGTGCTGTTGAAGATGAAGTGATGCTGAGGAAGTGAGTGATGCGCGGTGAAGATGTCGTCCCTCATGAGCCCCCAGGACCAGGGGCCTCGGGAGGATCTGGTGGCACGTGCAGGTCTTCGGGGACCATCGCCACCTCCGCCAGGACCGTGCGATGCCTGACCTCCTGAGCCTCCAGAATGCTCCTCAATAGGCGCTGATGTGCGGCGACCACGCTCGGCAGGCCGAAGGGCATGCAAACGTAGCTGTGGGGTGGTCCCACGCAGCGCCCTACGGCCAAAGGCCATAGACGCTCCTGGGACGCAGCTCGGTTGAGCCCTGGTATGTCGACACAGACGCGCAGTCCTCCATCCTCGCCTGGATGTGGGGCCGCGACAGGCAAGCGGCGGCTGCCGCGCATGACTCTGGAGTCTTGTAGCTCTTGGGTGTTCCTTGCGATGAACTCCTGAGGGTTTTGTCTCCTTTGACTTGTACCTTTCTGAGGGAAGCGTGCCTGGAAGCACCCCTCCAAGTGGTGCCCGAGCGCCTCCCCCACGACCTTGGCAAGGTCGGTGGCTCTCCAAGAGAGAGCCCCCGAGCCCTGCCTGAGGAGGGCACCGGGCGCGCCTTCCTATGCGCGAGAGGGCGGCGCTCCCTGATCGGGCGCGAGTCCTGACGCAATACCTCCGGAGGTGCCTGCTTCCTTGTGGCTCTGGCCAGGTGAGGTCTTCTTCTTCTTAAGGGTCGCCTCGGGAGGCCTCCCGCTCCTGCGATCTGGGTCTTCGATTGCTGCGGCTTGGAACACACGCTCGAGCGAGCACACTGCGTCCCCTTCTTCACAGGGTACGCTGATGACTCCACTGCTTCCTGGCATCTTGAGGACATTGTAACCATGGTGAGTCACTGCCATAAACTTGGCTAGGGCTGGGTACCCAAGGATGGCGTTGTACGGCAGGCGGATGTGAGCGACGTCGAAGTCGATGAGCTCGGTGCGGTAGTTGTTGCGTTGCCCGAAGGTGACCGGAAGGCGAACCTACCCAATTGGAACAGTGGAACCATCGGTGACTCCTGAGAAAGGCTTGGTCGGCTGAAGCTGGTCGTATGGCACTTGGAGATTGTTGAATGTCTCGACGGACAGGACATTGAGTCCTGCTCCGCCATCGATGAGGGTCCTGGTGACCTGCACGTTGCTGATGACTGGGGAGCAAAGCATCGGGAGGACTGCGGCCGTTGCCGCACACTTGAGCTGGTCTGCGGAACTTAATGTGATCGCGCACGAAGACCACCTGAGAGGGCGCATGGCCTCAAGCTTGGGAAGGACTGCATTCACCTCGCGAGCAAACTGCTTGAAGATGCGCTGTGAGGCTGGGGCCTGGGCGCCGCCCAGGATGCAAGCAATTGCACGCAGCTCTTGGAAGCCCCCAGCCCCATCATCTTGGTGTTGATCTTCATTCCTCCTCGGTGGAGGCGGCAGAGGAGGGAGGCATGCATTGCCGCAGGGACAGTCCTCACGAGGCTGGTCTCCCCAGCCTCCCTCGCGCGGCTGGTCCTGCCAGTGGTCCTCGCGAGGGCGGTCACGCCATCCCTGGCGAAGGCCACGGTCTTCCCATCGTCCACCGCCTCTTCCTCCTCCTCGGCCATAGCCCCTATCGTGGCACTCTGGGCGTCGGCCGATTCGCCCATCTCGCACAGCTCTGAGCTCTTGACATCCATTGGTGTTGTGGGTGTGGAGGTCGTGGTACACGCAGTACCGTCCGCCCTTAGATGACTCAGGCTGATCCCTGCCTCGCTTGGTGTCCGGCTCCGCTGCTAGCACGACAGCCTCCTTGCGCTTCACGTCCTTGGCCTTGAGCTTCTTTTCTTCCGGGTCGGCTACCGGGAGCTCGAGAAGGGAGAGACGCCCTTCCTCAGCCCTGGCGCACTTGGTCGCCAAGTTGAACAGCTCCAGGGATGTGCACAGGTCTTCATGGATTGCTAGCTCTTCCTTCATCTTGACGTCGCGCACGCTGTCGAAGAAGGCTGAGATGATGTCTTCTTCGGTCACCTTGGGGATCTTGAGGCAAGCGTAGTTGAAGCGCTGGATGTACTTCTGCAGGGTTTCCCCTGGCTGTTTCTTGATGCGGCGCAGGTCGCTCACGTCCGGGGGCCGGTCACGAGTGCCCTGGAAGTTGGCGATGAAGCGGGTGCACATCTCGCTCCAGGAGGAGATCGTGCCGGGCGCCAGGTTTAGGAGCCAGGTGCGGGCACCGTCCTTGAGCGCCATGGGGAACCAATTCGCCATGAGCTTCTCGTCTCCGTTGGTGGCTACGATGCCTAGCTCGTAGAGCTGCAGGAACTCCGCGGGGTCCACTGTGCCATCGTAGCGGGGAGGGAGGTTAGGCTTGAACTTGCCTGGCCATGTGACGCCGCGCAGCTCGGGGGTGAAGGCGAGGCAGCCCGCCGTGGCCACCGGCGCCCCTTGCTGGTGCTGGACTCGTTCTTGCGGGTCACCACGCGCCGCCACTGGGAGCAGCGCGGGGTTTTGTCGTGGAGGCGCTGGGGGGCGATCTTGGCACGCCGGCGCTGGGAGCGCGCGAGCACCTTCCCGGGGACGTGGGATCTCCTAGCAGCTCCTTTCTTGCTGCGCTGGCGCCGGACATGGAGGGTCTCGCCCTGGGGCTGCGCGCCTTGGAGCCAAGGCACCTTCTCGGGGAGGAGGCGGCGGAGGCACCTCCTGATCCTCGCCCCCTGCATGGGACGGAGGGCGAGGCAGCGAGAGGGACCGCAAGGGGGAGCCCCCTGCGGCACCGGCGAGCTCGGTGATGTGGGCGAGCCAGTCCTCGTAGAGGTCATCGACGGGGCGATAGTGCAGGAGCTCCCGCGCCAAGAGCAGTGAGGCGTGCGCATCCATGGGTGCGCGACGGGCATGGGACGACGAGCCAGCTGGAGTCAACGACGTGGTGGCGGTGCGGCCATTCCGCTGCACCGAGGGGTGCTGGGACGAGGCCTGCTGCTCGTTCCCCGTCGGGCCGGTGGCGGCGTTGGCGGCGGGCGACGGGGAACGACGAGGGGGCCCGCCGACAGGTGCCGTCTGGGCGACGCGAGTAGCGGGAGCAGCCCGGCGCTCGGCGCGAGCCCGACGTGCGTCAGCCATGGACACGACGGAAGATCACACATGAACAGCGGAAGGGAGATTCCGGCGCACCCCTACCTGGCGCGCCAAATGTCGGGTTTGGGGTTCCGGCAAACCCTTGAGGTTCGAACACTGGGGTGCACGTGGAGATCTCTCCCCTACCGATCTACGTCTGATCCTATCATGCGAACTAAGATGAAAATGATGAACAATACAAGAGGCACGAGGTTTATACTGGTTCGGGCCACCATTGTGGTGTAATACCCTACTCCAGTGTGTGGTGTGGTGGATTGCCTTTGGGGCTGATGATGGACAGTACAAGGGAAGAACAGCCTCCCGAGAGGTGTTCTTGAGTTGGTGCGATGAACTGCTAGGGTGAGTTCATCGCCTCTCTCTCTCTCTGCTAGGGTTCTACCATATCTCTTGATGTTCTTGGGGTGTCTAGATGTCTCTGGGGATCTCTAGATGTCTCTCCCCTGTGGTGGCTAGCTCTATTTATAGAGGCCCTGGGCCTCTCCCCAAATAATGAGCGGGAAGGGCGCCAACAATTGCCATTTCAAAGGGGAACATGTAGTACAAGTTATCCTGACCAAAGGTGGTCTTCGGCTGCCAAAAGCACTGGCGATGACGCCGTCTTGGGCTCCACGGTGACCTCCGTCCTGCCGTCTGGCTGGTCTTGGTCTCGTTGCACCGGAATGGTAACCTTTGCCTGATGCCTTGGCCTGTGCTTGCCCCCTTTGCACCAAAGGGGAAACAAGGACACTGCGCAGGCCGGCGCCCGCCTGGTCTCGATCATCATGGCTTGCGTCACGGGTTCCTCGCGAGGTACCCCTGCCTTGATCTCTCCGCCTCCTCGCGAGCCTGCCTGATGAGGCTGCCTCTGAGGAAGCTTCCTGTCGTCCGCCCCGCAAGGCTTGGCCCCTCGCGAGGGTCTTTGAGCTTGAGCTGATGAAAATGGGCCGCGCTGGGCCCCCGCTTGAGCCACGCCGCAGGCAGGCAAGTCTGGGGACCCCCGTTCCCAGAACGCCGACATGGTGAACCGTTATGTGATGAAGTCGGAGCATGATTTGTTTTTTGATTGCCTTCCTTATGAGTGGCGGTCGGGGACGAGCGATGGTCTTTTCCTACCAATCTATCCCCCTAGGAGCATGCGCGTAATACTTTGCTTTGATAACTTGTAGATTTTTGCAATAAGTATATGAGTTCTTTATGACTAATGTTGAGTCCATGGATTATACGCACTCTCACCCTTCCACCTTTGCTAGCCTCTCTAATACCGCGCACCTTTAGCCGGTATCATACACCCACCATATACCTTCCTCAAAACAGCCACCATACCTACCTATTATGGCACTTCCATAGCCATTCCAAGATATATTGCCATGCAACTTTCCACCGTTCCATTTATTATGACACACTCCATCATTGTCATATTGCTTAGCATGATCATGTAGTCGACATCGTATTTGTGGCAAAGCCACCATTCATAATTCTTTCATACATGTCACTCATGAGTCATTGCATATCCCGGTACACTGCCGGAAGCATTCATATAGAGTCATATTTTCTTCTAAGTATCGAGTTGTAATTCTTGAGTTGTAAGAAAATAAAAGTGTGATGATCATCATTATTAGAGCATTGTCCCAGTGAGGAAAGGATGATGGAGACTATGATTCCCCCACAAGTCGGGATGAGACTCCGGACGAAAAAAAGAGGCCATAAAAAAGAGAGAAAAGGCCCAAATAAAAAAATGAGAGAAAAAGAGAGAAGGGACAATGTTACTATCCTTTTACCACACTTGTGCTTCAAAGTAGCACCATGATCTTCATAGTAGAGAGTCTCTCATGTTATCACTTTCATATACTAGTGGGAATTTTTCATTATAGAACTTGGCTTGTATATTCCAATGATGGGCTTCCTCAAAATGCCCTAGGTCTTCATGAGCAAGCAAGTTGGATGCACACCCACTTAGTTTCTTTTTGAGCTTTCATATACTTATAGCTCTAGTGCATCCGTTGCATGGCAATTCCTACTCACTCACATTGATATCTATTGATGGGCATATCCATAGCCCATTGATACGCCTAGTTGATGTGAGGCTATCTTCTCCCTTTTTGTCTTCTCCACAACCACCACTCTATTCCACCTATAGTGCTATATCCATGGCTCACGCTCATGTATTGCGTGAAGATTGAAAAAGTTTTGAGAATGTCAAAAGTATGAAACAATTGCTTGGCTTGTCATCGGGGTTGTGCATGATTTAAATATTTTGTGTGGTGAAGATAGAGCATAGCCAGACTATATGATTTTGTAGGGATAACTTTCTTTAGCCATGTTATTTTGAGAAGACATAATTGCTTTGTTAGTATGCTTGAAGTATTATTATTTTTATGTCAATATTAAACTTTTGTCTTGAATCTTTCGGATCTGAATATTCATACCACAATTAAGAAGAATTACATTAAAATTATGCCAAGTAGCACTCCGCATCAAAAATTCTGCTTTTATCATTTACCTACTCGAGGACGAGCAGGAATTAAGCTTGGGGATGCTTGATACGTCTACAACGTATCTATAATTTTTGATTGCTCCATGCTATATTATCTACTGTTTTGGACATTATTAGGCTTTATTATCCACTTTTATATTATTTTTGGGATTAACCTATTAACCGGAGGCCCAGCCCAGAATTGTTGTTTTTTTTCCTGTTTTAGGGTTCCGAAGAAAAGGAATATCAAACGGAGTCCAAACGGAATAAAACCTTCGGGAACGTGATTTTTAGGAAGATTATGATCCGGGAGACTTGGACCCTACGTCAAGAAAGAAAAGAGGAGGCCACGAGGTATGGGGGCGCGCCTGCCTACCCTAGGCGCGCCCTCCACCCTAGTGGGCCCCCTGTTGCTCCACCGACGTACTCCTTCCTCCTATATATACCTACGTACCCCCAAACGATCAGATACGGAGCCAAAACCCTAATTCCACTGCCGCAACTTTCTGTATCCACGAGGTCCCATCTTGGGGCCTGTTCCGAAGCTCCGCCGGAGGGGGCATCGATCATGGAGGGCTTCTACATCAACACCATAGCCTCTCTGATGACGTGTGAGTAGTTTACCTCAGACCTATGGGTCCATAGTTATTAGCTAGATGGCTTCTTCTCTCTTTTTGGATCTCAATACAATGTTCTCCCCCTCTCTTGTGGAGAACTATTCGATGTAATCTTCTTTTTGCGGTGTGTTTGTTGAGACCGATGAATTGTGGGTTTATGATCAAGTCTATCTATGAATAATATTTGAATCTTCTCTGAATTCTTTTATGTATGATTGGTTATGTTTGCAAGTCTCTTTGAATTATCAGTTTGGTTTGGCCTACTAGATTGATCTTTCTTGCAATGGGAGAAGTGCTTAGCTTTGGGTTCAATCTTGCGGTGTCCTTTCCCAGTGACAGTAGGGGCAGCAAGGCACGTATTGTATTGTTGCCATCGAGGATAACAAGATGGGGTTTTCTTCATATTGTATGAGTCTATCCCTCTACATCATGTCATCTTGCTTAAGGCGTTACTCTATTTTTAACTTAGTACTCTAGATGCATGCTGGATAGCGGTCGATGAGTGGAGTAATAGTAGTAGATGCAGGCAGGAGTCGGTCTACTTGTCTCGGATGTGATGCCTATATACATGATCATACCTAGATATTCTCATAACTATGCTCAATTCTGTCAATTGCTCAACAGTAATTTGTTCACCCACCGTAGAATACTTATGCTCTCGAGAGAAGCCACTAGTGAAACCTATGGCCCCCGGGTCTATCTTCATCATATTAATCTCCTACTACTTAGTTATTTCCTTTGCTATTTACTTTGCCTTTATTTTACTTTGCATCTTTATCATAAAAATACCAAAAATATTATCTTATCATATCTATCAGATCTCACTCTCGTAAGTGGCCTTATAGGGATTGACAACCCCTATTTGCGTTGGTTGCAAGGATTTATTTGTTTTGTGTAGGCACGAGGGACTCGCGCGTAGCCTCCTACTGGATTGATACCCTGGTTCTCAAAAACTGAGGGAAATACTTACGCTACTTTGCTGCATCATCCCTTCCTCTTCGGGGAAAACCAACGCAGTGCTCAGGAGGTAGCACGTGCCATGTCCTATCTAGCCATCACAACAAGGTTAGCTATTAGAGTAATACTACCCCCTTCTAGTTTAAAGGGCTCAATTCAAAAATTTCACCTACTCTTACCAAGATAGATGCGGTGGAATAGTTTTGTAGTGGTTTCTAGAGTCTGGACTCCATCTTCAGGAACCTTCGCCGCCGCCGGCAAGAATGCAAGGAGATGAACCAGAAAGGAAATGAGGCTGGAATGAGTAGTTCCGTATTTTATACAGTGGCAGAGGTGGGTAAATATCTGCTATACCTCCGGTGGCAAGGCCATGTCTCTATGCACACACGTCTCAGCCGTTGGTTCCAAGTAGATCGAATGACTCACATTGTCCGGAGGCAGACATATCATCACCACCAACTGAGATTTTTATAGGAGTGGTCATGCATGCATGTGGTGTAATTAATGCATTGGTTTACACAAATTTTTGAGAAAAACAAGAGTACTAATTAAGTACTTTTGCAAACTGTAGAATTAATTCCACCATTCATCATCTACCTTGGTTGAAGAGATTTCCAAATTAAGCCCTATAAACCAGAAAGGAGGGAGTACCACATTACCACCACTATGGCCAGCCTTAAACATCGCATGTAGTGCACCTTGAAATCTGAACGCTGTCCCACCACTCCACCCTGTGTGGAAAAAATCTGCATGCATGACTCTCCTCCCCCGTGCTCGTCCAATCCATTATGACCAGCAATATTTCCACCCCTTCCCTCACCCGTAATTTACTCCAACAAATATGCCCACTATTGGAGAACGCAGTATTTCAAAAAAAATTCTATGATCACGCAAGATCAATCTAGGAGATGCATAGAAACGAGAGGGGAGAGTGTGTCCACGTACCCTCGTAGACCGAAAGCGGAAGCATTTATCAACGCGGTTGATGTAGTTGCACACCTTCACGATCCGTCCCGATCAAGTACCGAATGTATGGCACCTCCACGTTCAGCACACGTTCAGCTTGATGACGTCCTCGCCTTCTTGATCTAGCAAGAGGGGCGAAGTAGTAGATGAGTTCCGGCAGCACAGCGGCATGGTGACAGTGTTGGTGAAGAACAATCTCCATAGGGCTTCGCCTAAGCACTACGAAAACTATGACGGAGGATAAACTAGAGGGGACGGGGTTGCCGGCACACGGTTTGGTGTTTCTTGATGTGTCTTGGGTGCTAGCCCTACCCTTCTATTTATATATTGAGCCTTGGGGTCGAAACTTGGAGTAAAAGCCTCCACAAAGTCGGTTTCACCCGAATGGAAAGAGTCCTTCTCGGACTCCAGGGCCAGGCGCCAGGGTTCCCGGCGTCTGGACCCAGACGCCAGGGACCTTGGCGTCTGGCCCCTGGACTCCGCAAAACTTCCTTTTGGACTTTCCAAAAACCTTGTGGGATTTACCCTTTTGCCCAAATAAAGTGTTCTCGTACCCCAAACATTTCGGGAAACATCCAGAACCCCTTCCGGAGACCAAACACTATTATCCCATATATCAATCTTTACCTTCGGACCATTCCGGAGTTCCTCGTCATGTCCGTGATCTCATCCGGAACTCCGAAAAACATTTGGTCACCAACATACATAACTCATATAATACTATATCGTAAATGAACGTTAAGCGTGCGGACCCTACGGGTTCGAGAACTATGTAGAAATGACCGATACACCTCTCTGGTCAATAACCAATAGCGGAACCTGGATGCCCACATTGGCTCCTACATAATCTACGAAGATCTTTATCGGTCGAACCGCATAACAACATACGTTGTTCCCTTTGTCATCGATATGTTACTTGCCCGAGATTCGATCGTTGGTATCCTCATACCTAGTTCAATCTCGTAACCGGCAAGTCTCTTTACTCATTCCGTAATGCATCATCCCGCAACTAACTCATTAGTCACATTTCTTACAAGGCTTTATAGTGATGATCATTACCGAGAGGGCCCAGAGATACCTCTCCGATACACGGAGTGACAAATCCTAATCTCGATCTATGCCAACTCAACAAACACCATCGGAGACACCTATAGAGCATATTTATGATCACCCAGTTATGTTGTGACGTTTGATAGCACACTACGTGTTCCTTTGGTATTCGGGAGTTGCATAATCTCATAGTCATAGGAAAATGTATAAGTCATGAAGAAAGCAATAGCAATAAACTAAATGATCATAGTGCTAAGCTAATGGATGGGTCTTGTACATCACATAATTCTCTAATGATGTGATCCCATTCATAAAATGACAACACATGTCCATGGCTAGGAAACTTAACCATCTTCAATTAACAAGATAGTCAAGTAGAGGCACACTAGGGACACTCTGTTTGTCTATGTATTGACACATGTACTAAGTTTCCGGTTAATACAATTCTAGCATGAATAATAAACATTTATCATGATATAAGGAAATATAAATATCAACTTTATTATTGCCTCTAGGGCATAATTCCTTCATTCTCCTACTTGCACTAGAGTCAATAATCTAGATTACATAGTAATGATTCTAACACCCATGGAGCCCTGGTGCTGATCATGTTTTTCTCGTGAGAGAGGCTTAGTCAACGGGTCTCCAACATTCAGATCCGTGTGTATTTTGCAAATCTCTATGTCTCCCTCCTTGACTTGATCGTGGATGGAATGGAAGTGTCTCTTGATGTGTTTGATTCTCTTGTGAAATCTGGATTCCTTTGCTAAGGTAATTGCTCCAGTATTGTCACAAAAGATTTTCATTGGACCGAATGCACTAGGTATGACACCTAGATGGGATATGAACTCCTTCATTTGCTGCTTCCGAAGCAGCTATGTATTCCGCTTCACACGTAGATCCCGCCACGACGCTCTGCTTGGAACTGCACCAACTGACAGCTCCACCATTCAATGTAAATACGTATCCGGTTTGCGACTTAGAGTCATCCGGATCAATGTCAAAGCTTGCATCGACATAACCATTTACGACGAGCTCTTTGTCACCTCCATAAACAAGAAACATATCCTTAGTCCTTTTAAGGTATTTCAGGATGTTCTTGACCGCTGCCCAGTGATCCAATCCTGGATTACTTTGGTACCTCCCTTCTAAACTAATAGCAAGGCACACAACAGGTCTGGTACACAACATTGCATACATGATACAACCTATGGCTGAGGCATAGGGAATGAATTTCATTTTCTCTCTATCTTCTGTAGTGGTCGGGCATTGAGTCTGACTCAACTTCACACCTTGTAACACAGGCAAGAACCCTTTCTTTGACTGATCCATTTTGAACTTCTTCAAAACTTTATCAAGGTATGTGCTTTGTGAAAGTCCAATTAAGCGTCTTGATCTATCTCTATAGATCTTGATGCCCAATATATAAGAAGCTTCACCGAGGTCTTTCATTGAAAAATTCTTATTCAAGTATCCTTTTATGCCATTCAGAAATTTAGTATCATTTCCGATCAACAATATGTCATCCACATATAGTATCAGAAATGCTACAGAGCTCCCACTCACTTTCTTGTAAATACAGGCTTCTCCAAAAGTCTGTATAAAACCATATGCTTTGATCACACTATCAAAGCATATATTCCAACTCCGAGAGGCTTGCACCAGTCCATAAATGGATCACTGGAGCTTGCACACTTTGTTAGCACCTTTTGGATCGACAAAACCTTATGGTTGGATCATATAGAACTCTTCTTTAAGATATCCATTAAGGAATGCAGTTTTGACATCCATTTGCCAAATTTCATAATCATAAAATGCGGCAATTGCTAACATGATTCGGACATACTTAAGCATCACTACGGGTGAGAAGGTCTCATCGTAGTCAACTCCTTGAACTTGTTGAAAACCTTTCGCAACAAGTCGAGCTTTGTAGACAGTAACATTACCGTCAGCATCAGTCTTCTTCTTGAAGATCCATTTATTCTCTATTGCTTGCCGATCATTGGGAAATTCAACCAAAGTCCATACTTTGTTCTCATACATGGATCCCATCTCAGATTTCCTGGCCTCAAGCCATTTCACGGAATCTGGGCTCATCGTCGCTTCCTCATAGTTCGTAGGTTCGTCATGGTCAAGTAACATGACCTCCAGAACAGGATTACCGTACCACTCTGTTGCGGATCCTACTCTGGTTGACCTATGAGGTTCAATAGTAACTTGATCAAAAGTTTCATCATCATCATTAACTTCTTCACTAATTGGTGTAGGAATCACTGGAACTGATTTATGTGATGAACTACTTTCAAATAAGAGAGAAGGTACAATTACCTCATCAAGTTCTACTTTCATCCCACTCACTTCTTTCGAGAGAAACTCCTTATCTAGAAATGATCCATTCTTAGCAACGAATATATTACCTTCGGATCTGTGATAAAAGGTGTACCCAACAGTCTCCTTTGGGTATCCTATGAAGATACATTTCTCCGATTTGGGTTCGAGCTTATCAGGTTGAAGTTTTTTCACATAAGCATCGCAACACCAAACTTTAAGAAACGACAACTTAGGTTTGTTGCCAAACCACAGTTCGTATGGTGTCATCTCAACAGATTTCGATGGTGCCATATTTAACGTGAATGCAGCCGTCTCTAAAGCATAACCCCAAAACAATGGCGGTAAATCAGTAAGAGACATCATAGATTGCACCATATCTAAAAAAGTGTGGTTACGACATTCGGACACACCATTACGCTGTGGTGTTCTAGGTGGCGTGAGTTGCGAAACTATTGCACATTGTTTCAAATGAAGACCAAACTGGTAACTCAAATATTCACCTCCACGATCAGATTGTAAAAACTCTATTTTCTTGTTACGATGATTTTCCACTTCACTTTTAACTTCTTTGAACTTTTCAAATGTTTCAGACTTATGTTTCATCAAGTAGATATATCCATATCTGCTCAAATCATTTGTGAAGGTCAGAAAATAACGATACCCGCCGTGAGCCTCAACACTCATTGGACCACATACATCAGTATGTATTATTTCCAACAAGTCTGTTGCTCGCTCCATTGTTCCGGAGAACGGAGTCTTAGTCATCTTTCCCATGAGGCATGGTTCGCAAGCATCAAGTGATTCATAATCAAGTGATTCCAAAAGTCCATCAGCATGGAGTTTCTTCATGTGCTTTACACCAATATGACCTAAACGGCAGTGCCACAAATAAGTTGCACTATCATTATTAAACTTGTATCTTTTGGCTTCAATAGAAATAGACCACTCATCAAGGGTGCATGACCATAAAAGATATTACTCATATAAATAGAACATCCATTATTCTCTGATTTAAATGAATAACTGTCTCGCATCGAACAAGATCCAGATATAATGTTGATGCTCAACGCTGACACCAAATAACAATTATTTAGGTCTAAAACTAATTCCGACGGTAGATTTAGAGGCAGTGTGCCGATGGCGATCACATCGACTTTGGAACCATTTCCCACGCACATCGTCACCTCCTCCTTAGCCAATCTTCGTTTAATCCATTGCCCCTGTTTCGAGTTGCAAATATGAGCAACGAAACCAGTATCAAATACCCAGGCACTACTACGAGCATTAGTATGGTACACATCAATAACATGTATATCAAATATACCTTTCACTTTGCCATCCTTCTTATCCGCCAAATACTTGGGATAGTTTCGCTTCTAATGACCAGTTCCTTTGCAGTAGAAGCACTCAGTCTCAGGCTTTAGGTCCAGAATTGGGCTTCTTCACTTGAGGAGCAACTTGCTTGCCGTTCTTCTTGAAATTCCCCTTCTTCTGTAACATCCCAAATTTTCAATTTGGAATGTTATACATTAGATCATCATCCATATCATATTTTATTTTTGCTTTTTGGTTGATCCTAGAAATTCTACGCAACTCAATGACCCACGGAGAGAGTTGGGGATTTCGTTATTTTCATATTTGAGTTTTCTCAAATTTTGAGAATAGGATCATTTGATTTTATTTATTTTATCATCAATTATTTCTACTACAAAAATATGAGAGAGGGAATAAAATGACTTTCCCAAAATAAAGAAATATTGAGGATTTAATAATAAAATCAAATGAGATTTTATTTCGGAGTTTTTCGGTATTTTATTTGAATTTAGAAAAAATGTGTGTTTTTCAAAATTTCATTTAGGTCCCAAATAAATGTTCACCTTGTGCGGCTTGATTTTAGAAGCCCGTGAAAATTTATTTTGGAATTTTTGGAGTCCGTTTAGTATTTCTTTTTATTTTTTTCCGAGCGGAATAATTTAAAAAAAACGAACCGACCTACGGGCCGTGTCCGACTAGGACTCCGGCCCGAGGGGGGCGCCTTTATAAGCCGGGGCAGCCCACCCGGGGGAAACCCTAGCCTAGCCGCCGCCCTAGCCGCCCGCCCCAGCCGCCGCTTCCGCCGCCGCCGCCGCCCGCCTCCTGCGCCGCCGTCGCCGGACACCGCCGCCGCCGCCGAGGTTCGCCGCCGCCGCCTCGACTTCCGTGCCAACGTTTAAAAAAAGATCGGTTTTCATCGGTTTTTTTAGTTTTTTTTAAATAGATCAGTTTTTCCGGTTTATTTAAATAGCGAGCGTTCGTCCGTTCGTTCGTTCTAGCGAGCGTTCGTCCGTTCGTTCGTTCTAGCGAGCGTTCGTCCGTTCGTTCGTTCTAGCGAGCGTTCGTCGTTTTTTCTTTTTCTCGGATTAAATCCGTGATTTTCTGATCACGATTCCTAATCCGATTTTTGTTTTAGTGTAACTTTTCGCTCGTTTATCGGAATCAGGCGATTCAAGCGCCTAGAGTTTCGTATCGAAACCCTCTATCCGTTTAACCAACTTAAACAAGATTTTTCTACTGTAAAATTTGTCCTAGATCCAGATTATTAGAACGAAGTTGTTTTCTTTCGCCGTTTGACTTTCGTTGCTTCGTTCGATTTGATTCTTTTTGCCAACCGGAGTTCTTAAGTTGAACCTTCTGGTTAGATCTCTTATTTGAGTTTTACCTGTGCATTAGATGAGTACTTATTGTATGCTTGTTTGTTTGTCTGCAATAGAATATCCGGAGTGCGCCGCCTGTTACTTCGAATCGTTAGGTTTCGTGGATCATCAGCAAGGCAAGTAACACTTTGATCATACCTGTGACACCCCAAAAATTTGGCCTTGTTTTAATGAATTAAAATTTTTGCCAGGAATTAAAACTTTGAATTTCTAAGCTCCATTTTGATTTTTAAATCATTTCCTTCCCTGTTATGATGAGTTTTTCCAAAGAGAAAAACTTTTCAAATATGTCATTGGACTTATTTAATCTGTCAAGAGAAACTTTCCCTTATTTAATATAACTAATCCAATAATTAAGTTGCTTGATCTTTACTTTCTTGAAAATGGTTTTTCAAGGTTAAATGGACATATTTGAACTACAACCATTTGATAAATTCACCTAAAATTCCAACAAAAATTTGGAGATGTCATATGATGTTTTCAAATCACTTTTATACAAAAATATCTATTATTCATGAAATATTTTGAGCACTACACTCAATTTTTCTTCTCTGGTCCAGAGTGCATTTTGCACTACAACCCATTTAAATAATTCTTTCTAGCCTCCACCAAAATTATGGGATATTGGTAATAGCCTATGATTCAACTTTATGCAAAAACCCTGTGTTATTTGAAAATTTTGAGTGAATCAACCTCTTTTCCATTCTGGTCCAGCCTTGTGATTTCTACTTCAACCCTATTTAATTTTGCTCCAAAGATCTTGTGCTTTCTCCTACTTGTAGACAGCCCTACCAAACCTCTAAACCCAGGAGCATGCACCCATTGGATTATTTTTGGTTCATGAAATAATGTCATTTATTTCCTGTCCAGAGTTGTAGTTTTGCAAAACTTGCACTAACAAGTTTGTGCTTTTCACAAACTAACCTCACCACTCTCTCTTGCATCTAAGGAGACCCTGATCTGGAGAATTTGGCCACCCCAAGAAGAGCCTAGGTACCTGTGGCATTTTGTCAAACACCTGGAGAGCATGGCCAGATTTGACATGATCTTGCATTTGCTTTGTGAACTTGGTCTCCTGACCTAACCACCATGCCCATTCACCCTCTATCTAACCCTAACCCAGCCCTGTTTCTCGCCAGCCTCTCCCGCGACCTCTAGCGTGCTCTAGCATTACGTCGAGCACATCCCGTGCACGCCCAGGGCGTGAGCAGAGCGTGCGTTTGGCACGCACGTGCGCCGAGCCGACACGCTGGCCCCGCGGTTTTGGCCCGCTCTGCAGCACCACGCCACGCGCTCCCCTTCTCACCGCAACACGCCAAGCCGCCCCTCGCCATGCCCGGCAGGCCAAGAGCTACCGCCGCAGCCGCCCGACAGCCTCTGCCCATGTCGGCGCCGCCGAACGTTCCTCCGCTCGCCAGCTCGCCCTTGGAGCATTAGCCGCTCGTCCGCTAGCTCCTGCCGCCATCCCCAGCCTCGCCACGATGCCCTGCAGCTACAGAATGGCGGTCGCCGGAGAGCTTATCCACGGCCGCCGCGGAACCGCCTTGCCACGCCTATAAAAGGAGGCCCCAAACCCATTCAAGCACACAGGCAACCTTAGAATGCTACCCTAGTTCTCCCGTGGCAGCCAATCGACCCGGGGGAGGTCTTCTTCCCCACCTCCGGCAACTGCAGCCGCCGCCACTGCCCCGGCCAATTCGGCACCACCAGGGCCTCCCACTCTCCGTTCTCTCCACCAAGAACTCCCCCTTCCCTCCGTGAACCCATCCCCCTACTCGATTTTGATCGGGAACCACCGTAGCTCCAATCACACTCTGCTCCCAAAGCTCCCTCCGCCGCGAGACTCATCGTCGACGACCCCATCCACCCCCGAGACCGTAACACCCACCGGCGGGACCGCCTCGACCCCCTGAGCCCGTGGATGGCTTCGGTTTCTCGAACGGAGCCGCCAATCGCCGGCGGCGATCGCCGGAGCTCCGCCTCCGCTCGGGACAGAGAAAGAGGAGGGAGAAGACTGGTCAAACCTGACCAGTGGCCCCTCTGGACCCACTGTCAGCGACCCCGCGCCGTCCACGCTGGAGTAAGTGGAGGCGTAATACCCGTAATACGTCTTCTCTGTCCGAAAACGTAATCTCTTTTGAAACGTTTTCTTTTTCCTGATTTTATTAAAAATAGATTTTGACCACAACTTTGACTGGCTATAACTTTTTAATTATAACTCCAAATGAGTTGATTCTTTTTCCTACCGCTCTCAAATATTGTCTAGTTTATTTTAAGATTTATTTGAAAATTTTCCAAACAACTTTTTTGTACTGTTTTTGAAATGTGTGTTAATTCAAATATATTTTAAAATAGGATTTTGGAGAAAGAGAAGAAGCTTTCAAAAATTTTGGAGAGCACCCCCACCTCTCCACACCATTAAAGGCAAGCATTCTGAACCCCGGAATAATATTTTTGGTGTGTTAGTTGACACGTTTATAACACCACCTTATATCGGAGAGCTTGTTATTTCATGTGATATGATCATTTGCATGAGGCATATTAGTGATTTCCTTGCTGTTGGAAATGAATATACCTGTGATGGTAATCACCCTCATGTGCCTTGCATGCATGCCGGAAAGGAATCCGGGAAAGCCTCTGCCTTGGGTAGGAGTGAGCTTGTCGCCGGTCCCCGTCGGGACGGTTATGTCCGGTATGGCATGGTAAGGTATATTGAGTGGTGATTTTGTTGATTGAAATATATTTTGTTTACTTGTCATGCAGGGAACTTATAAACCTCCTGAGTCGATCGTAGACCAAGTCTTGTTCCAGTAACCCCCATACTTGCTATGTACTACCACTTGTCCCTGCCGCAGGTAGGGTATGGTTCAGTAAGTCGTCAACCCCTTTCAAGCACACACCGTACAGAGAGGCCATGGTGGAAGATATCGGTTGTAGCCGGTAGGCATGCCACCTGGTCCGGGGGCATGGGTGTTTCTGGTTGGGACCGAGAGGGGAGGCCACCCCTTAGAGCGCGCGATATAAATTTGATCCCATGCTACGCGAGGTTGTAGCCTCCCCACTTAGAGTTTTGCTTAACAAGTGTCGTGGGTGATTCCAGACACCGATGAGTTAAGCTTGTGTGTGCAAGTTAGGCGTGTTTTCAACTAAAAGGCCGTAGACAGAATTAGTCCCGATGGACTAAAGGAATCCGTTACTCGTGGGTAAAGAGTACACCCTCTGCAGAGATTAAACCTATTCGAATAGCCGTGTCCATGGTTAAGGATTACAGTCTGGGATGGGTCAAGTGTTGGTCTTAGTGTCGGTCTTCGGAGGAGATATTGTTAAACCAAACTTGGATACCGACTGGTTACTTGTGAGGACCATGATTATTATTTTGTGATGGACTAACCCATTGCATTAATTATATTATTGAGTATCCATGGGACGGTTCTACCTCCTGGATATTCATTGCGATTATTTATATGTTAGCCCTTTATGTGGTGTCGCTGAGACGCCCGACTGTGGCAATGCTTGTTATTTATTTTAAAGACCTTTATGTGGTGTCGCTCAGACGCCCGACTGTGGCATTTCTTTTATAGCCCTTTATGTGGTGTCGCTCAGACGCCCGACTGCGGCATTTTATTCCCACTCTATTACTGCTTATTCATGTTGCATGAAAATAACCTTCTTGCATGCATAAAAGATGTTTTATTTATGACTGACGATGTGAACATGGAATTTTTTTAGTGCATGATTATCAATTATATTATCCCAGTGTTCATAATGTTTGCGAGTACATTCAAAGTACTCACTGGCTTGTCCTTGGCTATTGTCTTGGCCAGATTTCTGCATGGAGAGGAGCGTTGCGGTGACAGCCTCGGGACCTAAGCAACGGTGATAGCAGCCTCGCGAAGATAGGAGTTATCCTGGTCAGTTGTTCCTGTGGGAAATGGAGTCCCATAGACACTGATGATTCACAAACCGCTTCCGCCATCGACCACTAGAAAACCCAATTGTTGTACTCACAGGCCAGAATGGTCTTGTACTACACATTTTGTACTTTTGCTTGGAATTTCTGTATCAAGTGGAGCCTCATCAGCTAACAGTAATCCTGGGGCTGATGAGCACGACGGTCTTTTCTGGAAATTTATGTCCGGAAAACCCGGTCGTGACAGGCTTGGTATCAGAGCAAGGCTGACCATTGGCTAATCCTATCTTAGCCGGGTCTATAAACTTAGGCAAACCAATCCACCAAACCATAACCAAACCCCAGCCAAGCTTCTCGTGCAAGATAGCCACACAGTGACCCAACACCTTTTGGCAGTCGGTGCCCAACCTATCAACCTAACTTGTCACTCATGCGCCAGTGACCGGCCCCTAAATAGTCCTTTCTCGCAAGCGTGCAAAGGAAGACTCCGTCCCCTTTTTCCTATAAAAAGGGGCACGCTAGCCCCAACACAGCACAACACAGCCTCTACCCCAAACCGAGCCATAATGCCTGGACCCGTCGTGCACAATGAGACCACAACAACCAACCTTGGAGGCTTTGTGACCATACTCGCAAACCTCACCCGTCGTGCCTATGCGTTAGAAGAGCCCCCAGAATATGTTGTGTACCAAGGACCCATGAGCAGTGAGAGCCGTCAATTCTGGGCCACTGTACACATCTACGGTAGGGGTCTAGAGCCCGAGCGCCCCTACAGGTTCACCGGAAGAACAACTTCCTTTGAGCTTCAAGCCATCCAACTAGCTGCTCGAGAGGCTATAGTTCATCTCCGGCACTTGTCGCCCAGAGTTAACTGTCGCTCGTTCCACTTCTACCCCAGACGTGAAGGGTATGGTAGACCACCCCAAGTTGCCAACGGAGATCACGAGACGGATCCTGCACTGTTGCACCTAGTGCGCTATGTAAGTGCACTAGAGGAACTGTGCGATCAAATCACTATCAATCTAATCGCAGCTCGTGGAGAGCTGGTCCGTCGAGCCCCGGCGAGGGAAGAGAACGAGCCCAACGCCGACAACCCAGTCGTGCTGTTTGGACACCCGATCGAGTCCCTGAGGCCTGCCCCAGCCATAAGCCAAGGTGCTGCGATAACCCCAGAGGTGCTTCGTCGCATATTGGGAGCACACTCCAACGGGATTGTGGCCAACAATCCCCGAGATGGTCCTCATCGCTACCCCGAGCCTGCAGCCCCTCAACCCACTCCAGCTAATTCCGACGACGAGACCCATGGAGGAGCCTCAAGGCACGCCCGCTTGGATGTAAACGAGGTAGACTAAGTCACCCGAGTTGTATCGAGTTCCAGTGTACCCTCGCTTTGTAATCGTGTGGCCTTGTAATTAAATGCCGCCTGTTGTCGTGCCTTTGTTTTAATAGTAGCCTTGCCTGGATACGCCAGTATGCAGTATAAGATTTCTATCCCGGACACAGTTACCAAAAATCACCCAGTCAACCCCACAGTAACACATCACTATAGTGAAATGTGAGAATCTGTGGCTTGACCCCGACACTTGGGACAGAGCTAAAAATTTTCTTTACCATTCACCTCGGTAAAATGACCCAGCTCTGGTGCTATAAAAAGGCCACCGCGTGACCTTGCCAAGCACCTCTCACCTTGTGCACCACCCTCACAACCATTTCTTGCCATGCCGAGCCCTAGCATTTATCTGAGAACCCCAGATGCAACCCCAGGAAGTTTTGTCAAGATATTGCGGGATTTTACCTGCAGTACCATGGGCGCTACCCAGCCACCCCAGTACGAGCTGTTCAAATCGAGGATCACCTCTTCCACCTCAAGATATTGGGCAGCAGTGCACATCCCTCCCGTAAACTCAAACCAAGATCCAACGGAAGTCTCCTTCGTGGGGAAATCTATGCCAACCCCACATATGGCCATAGAAGCTGTTGCATACGAAGCGCTTGCTCGCCTTCGATTCGCGGTACCCTATGCCAGCGAACGAGGGTATTATTACTTCCCGAGCCGTGCAGCACCCGGAGGAGTGACATCTTTTCCCAGTGGACGCATTGAGAGAGACCCAGTCCTGGCCAACCTTGTCCAGTACGTCATCGCTCAAGAGCATTTAACCCAACGTGTGATGGGTTATCTCCAGAGCCTCGTAGATTTAAATCCTCAGATCGCCATCGGCAGAGCACTAAGGCCCGACTAGGAGAGACACGTACATCGACTGGTCAATCCACTTCCCCCGATAGAAGAGGAGTGTATCCCAGTACCAGAGACGTTTTCTAGGGACCCCATCCAGTTACCGTTTCCATTTTAGACGTCGCTGCAGTGTTCATTATTGCGACATTTATTTATGTGTGTGACTTATGCGTGATACCCTGAGTTTGTATGACAAGTCAATTAAATTGGCTTCTACTAATGTGCGTAGTTTTTGTTGTGATTTATGCTCCTTTAAATTAACTGTTTTTCCCTCGCAAAATCCTGGAGTGAGATTTCTTTTCCCTAAGTTGCTACATCTGCCCCTTCTCATGACGTGGATTATTTAATTTCACACAGCACCACGCAGCAGACTCACAACCATTATCATTCGAACTCATACACTGTTTGCAAAACTTTGCAACGGTGTTACATCTAACTAATCACCCCCTAACAATGGTTAGCAACCGGCACACCCCACCTACTCCTCATGATCACCACCACCGCGGAGAGCCAACACCCGAGCAGCAGCGTCGCGACGATCGTCGAGGATCATCGCGCACAGGAGCACAGAGAGCCCCAGTAGTGTCGCCAGCCCTCCGAATATCAGGATCACAAACCAGTCCGGCATCGCCTCCGCCATTGGAGCCTCACCCGAGCTTCTGTAAGCAGTAATGGAGAAAGGAGGAGGAGGAGAAGTGAGGCCAGGTGTGAGGAAGAAGAGAGGGACACCTCGACCGTTTTATAGCTCAAGCTCGGTGTACGGTGGGCGAAGTCCACCAACGCCACTCGTCGCCGATCGCCGGTGTTCGGAGACGAATCTGCGAGCAGTGCCGACAGCGCGCTGGCCCGCGAGGTGAGTGCACGCTGCACCGACAGCTAGCACGCCGCGCACTACCACGGTACGGCCTAGATGCCCTACGCGCTAGGCGTCGCCGGTGGAGAAAGCGCGCGGGAGAGAGGAAGAAGAGAGAACCAGAGGGAGAAGAAGAGACTGACAGTGGACCCCGGGTCCACCTGTCGGCCAGAGAGTGCACTGTGCTCTCGGGTACGACCAGCGTATATTTAATTTTAGGAGTTATTCTAAATTTATATCTAGCGTAGAACCCACGTTTTTGTCCCGAACCGTAGATTTTTCCACGCAGCACCAGTGTTCACACTGTGGTTTTTCACCACTTATTACCCTCTCACTGTAGCCACATTTTTACTGCTTATAGTTTTCCTTAAAATAGCTTTTAACAAATCTCGAGGACGAGATTTTTCTTAAGGGGGGTATTGTTGTGACACCCCAAAAATTTGGCCTTGTTTTAATGAATTAAATTTTTTGCCAGGAATTAAAACTTTGAATTTCTGAGCTCCATTTTGATTTTTAAATCATTTCCTTCCCTGTTATGATGAGTTTTTCCAAAGAGAAAAACTTTTCAAATATGTCATTGGACTTATTTAATCTGTCAAGAGAAACTTTCCCTTATTTAATATAACTAATTAAATAATTAAGTTGCTTGATCTTTACTTTCTTGAAAATGGTTTTTCAAGGTTAAATGGACATATTTGAACTACAACCATTTGATAAATTCACCTAAAATTCCAACAAAAATTTGGAGATGTCATATGATGTTTTTAAATCACTTTTATACAAAAATATCTATTATTCATGAAATATTTTGAGCTCTACACTCAATTTTTCTTCTCTGGTCCAGAGTGCATTTTGCACTACAACCCATTTAAATAATTCTTTCTAGCCTCCACCAAAATTATGGGATATTGGTAATAGCCTATGATTCAACTTTATGCAAAAACCCTGTGTTGTTATTTGAAAATTTTGAGTGAATCAACCTCTTTTCCATTTTGGTCCAGCCTTGTGATTTCTACTGCAACCCTATTTAATTTTGCTCCAAAGATCTTGTGCTTTCTCCTACTTGTAGACAGCCCTACCAAACCTCTAAACCCAGGAGCATGCACCCATTGGATTATTTTTGGTTCATGAAATAATGTCATTTATTTCCTGTCCAGAGTTGTAGTTTTGCAAAACTTGCACTAACAAGTTTGTGCTTTTCACAAACTAACCTCACCACTCTCTCTTGCATCTAAGGAGACCCTGATCTGGAGAATTTGGCCACCCCAAGAAGAGCCTAGGTACCTATGGCATTTTGTCAAACACCTGGAGAGCATGGCCAGATTTGACATGATCTTGCATTTGCTTTGTGAACTTGGTCTCCTGACCTAACCACCATGCCCATTCACCCTCTATCTAACCCTAACCTAGCCCTGTTTCTCGCCAGCCTCTCCCGCGACCTCTAGCGTGCTCTGGCATTACGTCGAGCACATCCCGTGCACGCCCAGGGCGCGAGCAGAGCGTGCGTTTGGCACGCACGTGCGCTTGGCACGCACGTGCGCCGAGCCGACACGCTGGCCCCGCGGTTTTGGCCCGCTCTGCAGCACCACGCCACGCGCTCCCCTTCTCACTGCAACACGCCAAGCCGCCCCTCGCCACGCCCGGCAGGCCAAGAGCTAGCCGCCGCAGCCGCCCGACAGCCTCTGCCCATGTCGGCGCCGCCGAACCTTCCTCCGCTCGCCAGCTCGCCCTTGGAGCAGTAGCCGCTCGTCCGCTAGCTCCTGCCACCATCCCCAGCCTCGCCACGATGCCCTGCAGCTACAGAATGGCGGTCGCCGGAGAGCTTATCCACGGCCGCCGCAGAACCGCCTTGCCACGCCTATAAAAGGAGGCCCCAAACCCATTCAAGCACACAGGCAACCTTAGAATGCTACCCTAGTTCTCCCGTGGCAGCCAATCGACCCGGGGGAGGTCTTCTTCCCCACCTCCGGCAACTGCAGCCGCCGCCACTGCCCCGGCCAATTCGGCACCACCAGGGCCTCCCACTCTCCGTTCTCTCCACCAAGAACTCCCCCTTCCCTCCGTGAACCCATCCCCCTACTCGATTTTGATCGGGAACCACCGTAGCTCCAATCACACTCTGCTCCCGAAGCTCCCTCCGCCGCGAGACTCACCGTCGACGACCCCGTCCACCCCCGAGACCGTAACACCCATCGGCGGGACTGTCTCGACCCCCTGAGCCCGTGGATGGCTTCGGTTTCTCGAACGGAGCCGCCAATCGTCGGCGGCGATCGCCGGAGCTCCGCCTCCGCTCGGGACAGAGAAAGAGGAGGGAGAAGACTGGTCAAACCTGACCAGTGGCCCCTCTGGACCCACTGTCAGCGACCCCGCGCCGTCCACGCTGGAGTAAGTGGAGGCGTAATACCCGTAATACGTCTTCTCTGTCCGAAAACGTAGTCTCTTTTGAAACGTTTTCTTTTTCCTGATTTTATTAAAAACAGATTTTGACCACAACTTTGACTGGCTATAACTTTTTAATTATAACTCCAAATGAGTTGATTCTTTTTCCTACCGCTCTCAAATATTGTCTAGTTTATTTTAAGATTTATTTGAAAATTTTCCAAACAACTTTTTTGTACTGTTTTTGAAATGTGTGTTAATTCAAATATATTTTAAAATAGGATTTTGGAGAAAGAGAAGAAGCTTTCAAAAATTTTGGAGAGCACCCCCACCTCTCCACACCATTAAAGGCAAGCATTCTGAACCCCGGAATAATATTTTTGGTGTGTTAGTTGACACGTTTATAACACCACCTTATATCGGAGAGCTTGTTATTTCATGTGATATGATCATTTGCATGAGGCATATTAGTGATTTCCTTGCTGTTGGAAATGAATATACCTGTGATGGTAATCACCCTCATGTGCCTTGCATGCATGCCGGGAAAGGAATCCGGGAAAGCCTCTGCCTTGGGTAGGAGTGAGCTTGTCGCCGGTCCCCGTCGGGACGGTTATGTCCGGTATGGCATGGTAAGGTATATTGAGTGGTGATTTTGTTGATTGAAATATATTTGTTTACATGTCATGCAGGGAACTTATAAACCTCCTGAGTCGACCGTAGACCGAGTCTTGTTCCAGTAACCCCCATACTTGCTATGTACTACCACTTGTCCCTGCCGCAGGTAGGGTATGGTTCAGTAAGTCGTCAACCCCTTTCAAGCACACACCGTACAGAGAGGCCATGGTGGAAGATACCGGTTGTAGCGGTAGGACAGGCCACCTGGTCCGGGGGCATGGGTGTTTCCGGTTGGGACCGAGAGGGGAGGCCACCCCTTAGAGCGCGCGATATAAATTTGATCCCATGCTACGCGAGGTTGTAGCCTCCCCACTTAGAGTTTTGCTTAACAAGTGTCGTGGGTGATTCCAGACACCGATGAGTTAAGCTGGTGTGTGCAAGTTAGGCGTGTTTTCAACTAAAAGGCCGTAGACGGAATTAGTCCCGATGGACTAAAGGAATCCGTTACTCGTGGGTAAAGAGTACACCCTCTGCAGAGATTAAACCTATTCGAATAGCCGTGTCCATGGTTAAGGATTACAGTCTGGGATGGGTCAAGTGTTGGTCTTAGTGTCGGTCTTCGGAGGAGATATTGTTAAACCAAACTTGGATACCGACTGGTTACTTGTGAGGACCATGATTATTATTTTGTGATGGACTAACCCGTTGCATTAATTATATTATTGAGTATCCCTGGGACGGTTCTACCTCCTGGATATTCATTGCGATTATTTATATGTAAGCCCTTTATGTGGTGTCGCTGAGACGCCCGACTGTGGCAATGCTTGTTATTTATTTTAAAGCCCTTTATGTGGTGTCGCTCAGACGCCCGACTGTGGCATTTCTTTTAAAGCCCTTTATGTGGTGTCGCTCAAACGCCCGACTGTGGCATTTCTTTTAAAGCCCTTTATGTGGTGTCGCTCAGACGCCCGACTGTGGCATTTCTTTTAAAGCCCTTTATGTGGTGTCGCTCAAACGCCCGACTGTGGCATTTCTTTTAAAGCCCTTTATGTGGTGTCGCTCAGACGCCCGACTGTGGCATTTCTTTTAAAGCCCTTTATGTGGTGTCGCTCAGACGCCCGACTGCGGCATTTTATTCCCACTCTATTACTGCTTATTCATGTTGCATGAAAATAACCTGCTTGCATGCATAAAAGATGTTTTATTTATGACTGACGATGTGAACATGGAATTTTTTTTAGTGCATGATTATCAATTATATTATCCCAGTGTTCATAATGTTTGCGAGTACATTCAAAGTACTCACTGGATTGTCCCTGGCTATTGTCTTGGCCAGATTTCTGCATGGAGAGGAGCGTTGCGGTGACAGCCTCGGGACCTAAGCAACGGTGATAGCAGCCTTGCGAAGATAGGAGTTATCCTGGTCAGTTGTTCCTGTGGGAAATGGAGTCCCATAGACACTGATGATTCACAAACCGCTTCCGCCATCGACCACTAGAAAACCCAATTGTTGTACTCACAGGCCAGAATGGTCTTGTACTACACATTTTGTACTTTTGCTTGGAATTTCTGTATCAAGTGGAGCCTCATCAGCTAACAGTAATCCTGGGGCTGATGAGCACGACGGTCTTTTCTGGAAATTTATGTCCGGAAAACCCGGTTGTGACAATACCTTTTCTACTACCCAGTTTTCTTGCATTAGATCAATCCTCACACATTGCAGGATTATAATCTAATTAAATTGTGGGATGGGAAGTAGATGAGGTAGAACCTATTACCTGTTTATTATCAAACCTTTGGGAGTTACTTCTACGTTTGCTTATTATGCCATGCTATGCTAGTATACGTGGATTGGGTGAGTGATATCCGTGACAGATGTGAGATTGTTAATTAATGGTTTATCTAAGGTGGCAACTTAAACACACATCTGGGTGGATTGAGGCACCTGGGTATTCTAGTACTTGCCTATTTTCTTTTGGACCGCCACCCAGGCTCAAAGGGATCATGAGACTATTCATACTAGAAACTTCCGTGTGCAGCCACAAGCTATTATGGGCTCTAGCATAGTTGACTAAGTTGTGCGAACTCTTACAGTGGTAGACTAGCAGATGTAGGGGATGTAGGTGGTACGGTCTACCAGATCGTAAGGTGCTAGCGCTTCTGAAAGACTATGTCTCGGTCATCCGTCTTCTCAAACACCATGTAGTGCGAGAAACCAAACGGAGGTGATCGAGTCTTGTGGAGAAAAGTGCGCAAACCTCTACAGAGTGTAATAAACTAATCATGATTAGCCGTGTCCCCGGTTATGGACATCTTGAGTATCTAGTACTTGGATTTTCATGTGAATCTCAACATGTTACTCTAAATTAATTTTGTGGGGTTATGTTTAATGATGATGCTTAATTGGGATTGAGAATGTTGTCAACCATTCTCAATGTTTAACAACTACCATGATAGTTAAATAAATTTATTCCTTTGAAGTAGGGAAAAATTGGCTTTACGCAAAACTGTAACCATAGAGCTTTCCACCAGCCAAATATGCATATAGTATAGCTATTTCATTTCCATTACTCTCTATGTGTTACCTTGCCAGCATATTCCATGTGCTGACCCGTTTCGGGCTGCAACGTTAATGTTGCAGACTTTTCAGACGATGATTAAGGAGTGTTTAGGTCGTGGTTCTATACTCAGTGATGCCGTTGGAGTTGATGGACTCACTTATCTTCCAAGCCTTCCGCTGTTATCGTTATTAGATGGCCTTAAGGCATATTTATTGTAATAAGTTCTCTTTTGAGACACTCGATGTAATAAGTGTGTGATTGCTACTCTGCTATAAATCCTCCGAGTACTGTGTGGTGTCAGCATTACTGATCCCAGGGATGACACCGGAGCACAGAGATCAGACTGTTTGAGGTCTGGTCGCTACAGAGATGGTATCAGAGCACACGCTGACTGTAGGACACGACCACTAAGCTAAAGACCTAGATCACTATTCACTCTCTTCTCTTCTGACTTCTCATCTTTTCTACTCTTTAGGATGGCGATGCAAGGAACAAGTTCACACAACCGGATGAAGATACACCCTTTGGACGACACTTGAAGGAAGTCACTAGATACCTGAACATAGGAGTACCAAGCTTCACGGGAACCTACAACGCCACTTTACCTGAAGAAGAGCGCTGGATGATTCAAGTTCAAGTTCCAGGAAGGACGTTCATGCCAGTCACTGAGCCCATAGAGTTTTCTTTTGATGCACCAACTTGGAGTCTAGGAAAGAGCATGGCAGCTCACATCGCCATGGGACGCATTGGAGAAGTCTACCGCAAGGATCTCAAGGATACTATCTACCAGATTTGTGGGCGCCGAGATGAGCACTGGGAGATGATCAGCACCAGGAAGGATAGGTCAATCGCAGCTTTTATCCAGGAGTTAAATCAGCACATTCGACGACAGGAGAACCAGATGTGCGCCGACATGATAGATCTGAAGAAGGCTAAGACTAGAATCAAGGAACTGGAGGAAGAACTCAAGGCTACATGTGAAGATTATGAAGAGGAAATTGAAGTATTGGTGGAGAAGAATGACGACCTGATCAAGAAGATTGGAATATTTATGGGAGGCCCTACGCCAGTAGATGAAGACGAAGAACCCAAGGAAATTAGCCCGGAAGACTACATCATCATCGGCGGCACCGAATCGGAACCAGATAGTAGCGATGATGACTATGTTGATGAAGCTGGAGCAGATATCATGGAGTCTGCAACTGAAGAATATTTCTAGTAGACCACCCCATTAGTAGTAGTAGTCCACCATGTAAATATAGTAGTCCGAGCACTTTTGCGATAGTTAGATCGATTGTATGCCTTTGTTTGATTGATTGAAGTGAATTGTTTGTTTTTGCCTCATGTGCATATGGGTAGTGTTTTCTCTTTAGACCCCCTCTATTCTTATACTCATCTTTTCTAAACCCTCAGATGCCTCCGAGATGTGACCCCGGATTTGCCTTTCCACCGGAGCTCACCCAGTTGATCCAGCATCAGAACACATTGATGCAGTTGCTAGTTCAGAATCAGAATCAGGGGAACAACAACAACAACCCACCACCACCACCACCTGTTGACCACTTAGCCCGTTTTCTTAGGCTGAATCCGCCGGTGTTTTCCAGTAGCACCGAGCCGATAGTAGCAGATGATTGGCTCTGCAAGACAGCTAGGGAGTTGACCACAGCAGGATGCACAAATGCGGAGAAGGTGAAGTTTGCCGCACATCAGCTAGAAGGACCCACATCATCATGGTGGGAGAATTTCACAGCCACTTTCCCTGTCGACACTGTCACATGGGACCAGTTTCAGTAGGCTTTTCGTACTGCACATGTTTTAGCAGGAGCTATGGCCATGAAGAAGCGTGGGTTTTGCAAGTTGCGCCAAGGAGGATGGACAGTTGGCCAGTATGTGGAGGAATTTAGTAAGCTAGCACGTTATGCCCCAGATGACGCTGCTACGGATGCATCAAAGCAGGAGAAGTTTCTGGAAGGACTAAATGATGAGTTGAGCATGCAGTTGATGGTAGCAACCTTCAACAACTACCAGGAGTTGGTAGATCATGCTCTTATGATTGAAGGGAAGCAACAGCAGATTGAGAACCGCAAGAGGAAGTATGGACAAGGAAAGTACAATTCAGGAGCTCAGCAGAAGCCACGTTTTACCCCTAGACCGGGAGGACATTTTCAGCATACCCATGGAGGAGGTAGCTCGCACAATCACAATGGCACCAAGAATGGTAATGGCAATGGAGGAAGCAACGGTCAGAACCGCACCAACCCATCAACCCCAGCCAAGAAGGACCTGAGCCAAGTCACTTGCTTAAGTGTTAGAAGGCCAGACATTATGCCAATGAATGTCCTGAAGGCCAAAATGGCAACGGAAGTTCTGGGAAGAAGCCAAACCCTTTCAACAGGGGACAGGTGAACCACGTTAGCGTGGAGGAGGTTGAAGCTCAGCCCGATGCAGTAATAGGTAAGTTTTTGGTTAAGTCATTTACTGCACTCGTTCTTTTTGATACTGGTGCATCGCATTCATACATCTCAAGGGGATTTGTGGATAAGTATAACCTATCAACCCAAGCCCTTAGGTCACCCATGTTAGTAACCTCGCCAGGAGCAGAGTATGTGGCTAGTCTATGGTGTGATCGGTTACCATTAAGGATTGGTAACTATGTTTTTCCCTCAGACCTAATAGTATTGGAATCCCAAGGATTAGATGTTAGGCATGGATTGGTTATCAAAGTATGAAGGGAATATTGAATGTGCTAGTAAGTCAATTTTGCTTACCACCCCAGAAGGGAGAAGGATCAAGTATGTATCCCGACATGTGCCAAAGAGGACTCAAGTAAATTGCCTAACAGGAGTTGTGCAGGAGGAAGTACCAGTGGTAAGGGATTTTCCTGAAGTATTTCCGGAGGAGTTGCCAGGCATGCCATCGGATAGAGATATTGAGTTTTTGATTGAGCTATTGCCAGGCACAGGGCCAATATCAAAGAGACCATATAGGATGCCAGCAAAGGATTTGGTGGAAATTAAGAAGCAGAGTAAGGAGTTACTGGATAAGGGATATATTCGCCCAAGTTCTTCACCTTGGGGATCGCCAGTACTACTAGTGGAGAAGAAGGACGGATCGTTAAGGATGGTTGTTGATTATCGAGGATTGAATGAAGTAACGATCAAGAACAAGTACCCACTACCAATGATCAACGATCTGTTTGATCGATTGCAAGGAGCTAAGGTATTTTCCAAGATCGATCTGCGATCAGGATACCACCAGTTGAAGATTCGAGAACAGGATATTCCGAAGACAGCTTTTACTACCAGGTATGGGCTGTATGAGTATACCGTTATGTCATTTGGTCTGACTAACGCACCTGCCTATTTTATGAACATAATGAACAAAGTATTTATGGAGTTTTTGGATAAGTTCATCGTAGTGTTCATTGATGATATCCTGGTTTACTCGAAGAATGAAGAGGAGCATAAGGAGCATTTGCGTTCGGTACTTGGGAAGCTCAGAGAACATCAATTATATGCCAAGTTTAGCAAATGTGAGTTTTGGTTGAAGGAAGTAGGATTCCTCGGACACATTATATCTGGAGAAGGTATAGCAGTAGATCCCGCTAAAGTTGAAACCGTGACCAAGTGGGAAGCCCCAACAACAGTTGGAGAGATCCGGAGTTTTCTTGGACTCACAGGATACTACCAGAGATTTATTGAGAATTTCTCAAAGATTGCGAAGCCTATGACTGAGTTGTTGAAGAAAGATACCAAGTTCATATGGACAAAGGAATGTGAGGCTAGTTTCCAGGAATTGAAGAAACGCTTGGTTACCTCACCAGTGTTGATTTTGCCAGACCATACCAAGGATTATGAGGTGTATTGTGACGCTTCACGTTGAGGACTTGGAGCAGTGCTTATGCAGGAAGGGAGAGTTGTTTCATATGCTTGAAGAGAACTGAAGCCTCATGAGTTGAATTATGCCACACATGATTTGGAGTTAGCAGCCGTAGTGCATGCTTTGAAAACATGGAGACATTTCCTCATTGGAAACCATTGTGAGGTGTACACGGATCATAAGAGTTTGAAGTACATTTTCACACAGAAGGAGTTAAACCTCAGACAAAGGAGATGGTTGGAGCTTATCAAGGATTATGATATGAAACTAAATTATCACCCCGGAAAGGCTAATGTAGTAGTTGACACATTAAGCCGTAAGAGCCATGTCAATACGTTAATGACGGGAGAAATACCCAAGGAGTTAGCAGAAAATCTTCGTGAACTATGTTTGGAAATAGTTCCGAGAGGCTATGTAGCAGCATTGGAGATTCAGTCAACTTTGATGGATAGAATTATAGAAGCTCAGAAAACTGACAAAGAGATTGCCGCTATAAAGGAGAAACTGAGCAAAGGAAAAGCTAAAGGATTTCGTGAGGATGAGCACGACACCCTATGGTTTGAAGACCGCGTTTATGTGCCCAATGACCTGGAGATTAGGAAGTTGATACTGCAAGAGGCACACGATTCACCGTATTCAATTCACCCAGGAAACACTAAGATGTATTTGGATTTGAAGGATATTTTCTGGTGGACCGGAATGAAGAAGGATATTGCGGAGTACGTAGCAGTTTGTGACGTATGTCAGAGAGTAAAGGCAGAGCATCAGAAGCCAGCAGGATTGTTACAACTATTGCCGATACCCGAATGGAAGTGGGATAAGCTAGGCATGGATTTTATCACGGGATTGCCCAGGACTCGTTCAGGCTATGACTCAATTTGGGTTGTAGTCGATCGATTGACGAAAGTAGCTCATTTCATCCCAGTAAAGACCACTTACACCAGTGCTAAGTTGGCAAAGATATACATGACCAGGATCGTATGTCTGCATGGAGTTCCAAGGAGTATCGTATCAGATAGAGGAACCCAGTTTACCTCAAAGTTCTGGAAGCAGTTGCATGAAACTTTGGGTACCAGGTTAGAATTCAGTACAGCATTTCATCCATAGACAGATGGACAGACTGAGAGAGTCAATCAGATTTTGGAGGATATGCTGAGAGCTTGTGCGCTAGATTATGGATCTAGTTGGGACGATAATTTGCCATATGCAGAGTTCTCTTACAAGAACAGTTACCAAACCAGTTTAAAGATGGCCCCTTTCGAAGCTTTGTACGGAAGGAGGTGCAGGACACCGTTATCATGGGACGAAGTTGGAGACCGCCAGTTGTTTGGACCTGACTTGATTAAAGAGTTTGGACAGAAGGTGAAGTTGATTCACGATAGGCTCAAGGTAGCCCAGTCCAGGCAGAAAAGTTATGCAGATTCTAAACGTAAGGAGACAGTTTACGAAGTGGGAGATAGAGCTTATCTTCGAGTATCTCCACTTCGGGGAACAAAGCGTTTTGGAGTTAAAGGGAAGTTAGCGCCGCGATTTGTAGGACCATATCGAGTTTTGGAGCGTATGGGAGAAGTGGCCTACAAGTTGGAATTGCCCGAAGGATTGTCAGGAGTTCATGATGTGTTCCATGTTTCTCAGTTAAAGAAGTGTCACGTGGAGATGGCTGACATACGCTTGAGAGACACAGTGCCATTGGAAACTATTCAGTTGGATAATGATTTGACCTACGAAGAGAAACCAATTAAGATCCTCGAGTTTGCCAGCCGAGTTACCCGCAGCAAGGTTATCAAGTTTTGCAAAGTTCAGTGGAGCCACCACACAGAGGATGAAGCCACCTGGGAACGAGAGGAAGATTTGCTCAAAGACCACCCTCACCTATTTTCTAGCCAACCCGAATCTCGAGGGCGAGATTCATCTTAAGGGGGGTAGGTTTGTAACATCCCAAATTTTCAATTTGGAATGTTATACATTAGATCATCATCCATATCATATTTTATTTTTGCTTTTTGGTTGATCCTAGAAATTCTACGCAACTCAATGACCCACGGAGAGAGTTGGGGATTTCGTTATTTTCATATTTGAGTTTTCTCAAATTTTGAGAATAGGATCATTTGATTTTATTTATTTTATCATCAGTTATTTCTACTACAAAAATATGAGAGAGGGAATAAAATGACTTTCCCAAAATAAAGAAATATTGAGGATTTAATAATAAAATCAAATAAGATTTTATTTCGGAGTTTTTCGGTGTTTTATTTGAATTTAGAAAAAATGTGCGTTTTTCAAAATTTCATTTAGGTCCCAAATAAATGTTCACCTTGTGCGGCTTGATTTTAGAAGCCCTTGAAAATTTATTTCGGAATTTTTGGAGTAAGTTTAGTATTTCTTTTTATTTTTTTCCGAGCGGAATAATTTAAAAAAAACGAACCGACCTACGGGCCGTGTCCGACTAGGACTCCGGCCTGAGGGGGGCGCCTTTATAAGCCGGGGCAGCCCACCCGGGGGAAACCCTAGCCCAGTCGCCGCCCTAGCCGCCCGCCCCAGCCGCCGCTTCCGCCGCCGCCGCCGCTCGCCTCCCGTGCTGCCGTCGCCGGACACCGCCGCCGCCGCCGAGGTTCGCCGCCGCCGCCTCGACTTCCGTGCCAACGTTTAAAAAAAAGATTGGTTTTCGTCAGTTTTTTTAGTTCGTTTTTTTAAATAGATCAGTTTTTCCGGTTTATTTAAATAGCGAGCGTTCGTCCGTTCGTTCGTTCTAGCGAGCGTTCGTCGTTTTTTCTTTTTTCTCGGATTAAATCCGCGATTTTCTGATCGCGATTCCTAATCCGATTTTCGTTTTAGTGTAACTTTTCGCTCGTTTATCGGAATCAGGCGATTCAAGCGCCTAGAGTTTCGTCTCGAAACCCTCTATCCGTTTAACCAACTTAAACAAGATTTTTATACTGTAAAATTTTCCCTAGATCCAGATTACTAGAACGAAGTTGTCTTCTTTCGCCGTTTGACTTTCGTTGCTTCGTTCGATTTGATTCTTTTTGCCAACCGGAGTTCTTAAGTTGAACCTTCTGGTTAGACCTCTTATTTGAGTTTTACCTGTGAATTAGATGAGTACTTATTGTATGCTTGTTTGTTTGTCTGCGATAGAATACCCAGAGTGCGCCGCCTGTTACTTCGAATCGTTAGGTTTCGCGGATCATCAGCAAGGCAAGTAACACTTTGATCATACCTTTTCTACTACCCAGTTTTCTTGCATTAGATCAATCCTCACACATTGCATGATTAGGATCTAATTAAATTGTGGGATGGGAAGTAGATGAGGTAGAACCTATTACCTGTTTATTATCAAACCTTTGGGAGTTACTTCTACGTTTGCTTATTATGCCATGCTATGCTAGTAGACGTGGATTGGGTGAGTGATATCCATGACAGATGTGAGATTGTTAATTAATGGTTTATCTAAGGTGGAAACTTAAACACACATCTGGGTGGATTGAGGCACCTGGGTATTCCAGGACTTGCCTATTTTCTTTTGGACCGCCACCCAGGCTCGAAGGGATCATGAGACTATTCATACTAGAAACTTCCGTGTGCAGCCACAAGCTATTATGGGCTCTAGCATAGTTGACTAAGTTGTGCGAACTCTTACAGTGGTAGACTAGCAGATGTAGGGGATGTAGGTGGTACGGTCTACCCGATTGTAAGGTGCTAGCGCTTCTGAAAGACTATGTCTCGGTCATCCGTCTTCTCAAACACCATGTAGTGCGAGAAACCAAACGGAGGCGATCGAGTCTTGTGGGGAAAAGTGCGCAAACCTCTGCAGAGTGTAATAAACTAATCATGATTAGCCGTGTCCCCGGTTATGGACATCTTGAGTATCTAGTACTTGGATTTTCATGTGAATCTCAACATGTTACTCTAAATTAATTTTGTGGGGTTATGTTTAATGATGATGCTTAATTGGGATTGAGAATGTTGTCAACCATTCTCAATGTTTAACAACTACCATGATAGTTAAATAAATTTATTCCTTTGAAGTAGGGAAAAATTGGCTTTACGCAAAACTGTAACCATAGAGCTTTCCACCAGCCAAATATGCATATAGTATAGCTATTTCATTTCCATTACTCTCTATGTGTTACCTTGCCAGCATATTCCATGTGCTGACCCGTTTCGGGCTGCAACGTTAATGTTGCAGACTTTTCAGACGATGATAAAGGAGTGTTTAGGTCGTGGTTCTATACTCAGTGATGCCGTTGGAGTTGATGGACTCACTTATCTTCCAAGCCTTCCGCTGTTATCGTTATTAGATGGCCTTAAGCCATATTTATCGTAATAAGTTTTCTTCTAAGACATTCGATCTAATAAGTGTGTGATTGCTACTCTGCTATAAATCCTCCGATTACTGTGTGGTGTCAGCATTACTGATCCAGGGATGACACCGGAGCACTGAGATCAGACTGTTTGAGGTCTGGTTGCTACATCTTCCCTTTGCCCTTTTTCTTGAAACTAGTGGTTTTGTTAACCATCAACACTTGATGCTCCTTCTTGATTTTTACCTCCGCAGCTTTTAGCATTGCGAAGAGCTCGGAATAGTCTTATCCATCCCTTGCATATTATAGTTCATCATGAAGCTTTTGTAGGTTGGTGGCAGTGATTGAAGAACTCTGTCAATGACACTATCACCGGGAAGAGTAACTCCCAGTTAAGTCAAGTGGTTGTGGTACCCAGACATTCTGAGTGTATGTTCACTGATAGAACTATTCTCCTCCATCTTGCAGCTGTAGAACTTATTCGAGACTTCATATCTCTCAATCCAGGCATTTGCTTGAAATATTAACTTCAACTCCTGGAACATCTCATATGCTCCATGACGTTCAAAACGTCATTGAAGTCCCGGTTCTAAGCCGTAAAGCATGGCACACTGAACTATCGAGTAGTCATCAGCTTTGCTCTGCCAGAAGTTCATAACGTCTAGAGTTTCTCCTGCAGCGGGTTTTGCACTTAGCGGTGCTTCTAGGACATAATTCTTCTGTGCAGCAATGACGATAATCCTCAAGTTACGGACCCAGTCCGTGTAGTTGCTACCATCATCTTTCAACTTAGCTTTCTCTAGGAACGCATTAAATTTCAAAGGAACAGTAGCACATGCCATTTATCTACAACAATATAGACATGCAAAATACTATCAGGTACTAAGTTCATGATAAATTAAAGTTCAATTAATCATATTACTTAAGAACTCCCACTTAGATAGACATACCTCTAGTCATCTAAATGATCATGTGATCCATATCAACTAAACCATGTACGATCATCACGTGAGATGGAGTATCTTTCAATGGTGAACATCACTATGTTGATCATATCTACTATATGATTCACGCTTGACCTTTCGGTCTCAGTGTTCCGAGGCCATATCTGCATATGCTAGGCTCGTCAAGTTTAACCCGAGTATTCTGCGTGTGCAAAACTGGCTTGCACCCATTGTATGTGAACGTAGAGCTTATCACACCCAATCATCACGTGGTGTCTCGGCACGACGAACTGTAGCAACGATGCATACTCAGGGAGAACACTTATACCTTGAAATTTAGTGAGAGATCATCTTATAAGTGATATGATATGGCTATCATCATCTTGTGACTTTGATCTCCATCTCCAAAGCATTGTCATGATCACCATCATCACCGGCTTGACACCTTGATCTCCATCGTACCATCCTTGTCGTTTCGCCAACTATTGCTTCTACGGCTATCGCTACCGCTTAGTGATAAAGTAAAGCAATTACATGGTGATTGCATTTCATACAATAAAGCGACAAACATATGGCTCCTGCCAGTTGCCGATAACTGTTACAAAACATGATCATCTCATACAACAATTTATATACCATCACGTCTTGACCATATCACATCACAACAAGCCCTACAAAAACAAGTTAGACGTCCTCTACTTTGTTGTTGCAAGTTTTACGTGCTACTACGGGCTTCTAGCAAGAACCATTCTTACCTACGCATCAAAACCACAACGATTTTTCGTCTAGTGTGTTGTTTTAACCTTCAACAAGGACCGGGCGTAGTCAAACTAGATTCAACTAAAGCTGGAGAAATAGACACCCGCTAGCCACCTGTGTGCGAACCACGTCGGTAGAACTGGTCTCATGAACGTGCCCATGTAATGTCGGTCCGGGCCACTTTATCCAACAATATCGCCGAATCAAAGTAAGACGTTGTTGGTAAGCAGTAGGACTATTATCGCCCAGAACTCATTGTGTTCTACTCGTGCATATAACATCTACGCATAGACCTGGCTCGGATGCCGCTGTTGGGTAATGCCGTATTTCAAAAAAAATCCTACGATCACGCAAGTATAGGGGATGCATAGCAATGAGATGGGAGAGTGTGTCTACGTACCCTCGTAGACCGAAAGCGGAAGCGTTTATCAACGCAGTTGATGTAGTCGTACACCTTCACGATTTGTCTCGATCAAGTACCGAACGTACGGCACCTCCGCGTTCAACACACATTCAGCTCGATGACGTCCTGGCCTTCTTGATCCAACAAGAGGGGCGAAGTAGTAGATGAGTTCCGGCAGCACGATGGCGTGGTGACGGTGTTGGTGAAGAACAATCTCCGTAGGGCTTCGCCTAAGCACTACGAAAACTATGACAAAGGATAAACTAGAGGGGACGGGTTGCCGGCACACGGCTTGGTGTTTCTTGATGTGTCTTGGGTGCTAGCCTTGCCCCTCTATTTATATGTTGAGCCTTGGGGTCGAAACCTGGAGTAAAAGCCTCCACAAAGTCGGTTTCACCTGAAAGGCAAGAGTCCTTCTCGGACTCCAGGGCCAGATGCCAGAGTTCCTGGCGTCTGGACCCAGACGCCAGGGACCCTGGCGGCTGGCCCTAGACTCCACAAAACTTCCTTTTGCGCTTTCCAAAAACCTTGTGGGCTTTCCCCATTGGCCCAAATAAAGCGTTCTCGTACCCAAACATTTCGGGAAACATCCGGAACCCCTTCCGGTGAATTCCGGAACCCTTCCGGAGACCAAAAACTATTATCCCATATATCAATCTTTATCTCCGGACCATTCCGGAGTTCCTCGTCATGTCTGTGTTCTCATCCGGGACTCCAAACAACATTCGGTCACCAACATACATAACTCATATAATACTATATCGTCAATGAATGTTAAGCGTGCGGACCCTACGGGTTCAAGAACTATGTAGACATGACCGAGACACCTCTCTGGTCAATAACCAATAGCAGAACCTGGATGCCCATATTGGCTCCTACATATTCTACGAAGATATTTATCGGTCGAACCGCATAACAACATACGTTGTTCCCTTTATCATCGATATGTTACTTGCCCGACATTCGATCGTCGGTATCCTCATACCTAGTTCAATCTCGTTACCGGAAAGTTTCTTTACTCGTTCCGTAATGCATCATCCTGCAACTAACTCATTAGTCACATTGCTTGCAAGGCTTTATAGTGATGATCATTACCGAGAGGGCCCAGAGATACCTCTTCGATACATAGAGTGACAAATCCTAATCTCGATCTATGCCAGCTCAACAAACACCATCGGATTCACCTGTAGAGCATCTTTATAATCACCCAGTTATGTTGTGACGATTAATATCACACTAAGTGTTCCTCTGGTATTCGGGAGTTGCATAATCTCATAGTCATAAGAACATGTATAAGTCATGAAGGAAGCAATACCAATAAACTAAACGATCATAGTGCTAAGCTAACAGATGGGTCTTGTCCATCACATCATTCTCTAATGATGTGATCCCGTTCATCAAATGACAACACATGTCCATGGCTAGGAAACTTAACCATCTTTAATTAACGAGCTAGCCAAGTAGAGGCATGCTAGGGACACTTTGTTTGTCTATGTATTCACACATGTACTAAGTTTCCGGTTAATACAATTCTAGCATGAATAATAAACATTTATCATGATATAAGGAAATATAAATAACAAATTTATTATCGCCTCTAGGGCATAATTCCTTCACCCACGTAGCTGCTTCAGTTACTTAAGTGCAGGTGCATTGGGTCACTGACATGTGGGCCCAACAGGCATCTGGTCCACATGTCAGTGACGCAACTGGACTTGCAGTTAAGTCAGTCAAGCTCAGTCCATATCTTACGTAGGTATGCCATTGCTTGCTATAAATACTGCGCCTCCCACGACATTCGGAAGAATGCTCACGTTCATTGCTATCTACTCCCCCTCCCTCTCACGTCGACCACCAGGGCATCGCCCCTCCCAAGCCCTAGGCGCCCCTCGCTGCACCGCACGAAAGGTCATGCGTCGCAGTTCCGTTCCTCGCCGCCACTAGTCGAGGAGGACGCGTCGGTGTCCCGCTCCTCGCTGCGATGCGTCAAGGTGGACGCGTCGGCATTCCCAATCTCGCCAGCACGCGCGTCGAAGGACGTGTCGGCTCCCCGCTACGAGGAGAATGCCGCGCCGCCCACCGAGCCCCCATCCTAGAGGAGATTTGGAAAGAAATGGATATCGCCTTGTGGGAGGCTTTGCCTCCGGCAGAGCGCACCAAAATAGAGGTGGAGAAGAAGGTCGAGGAAGAGAAGCGTGCCGCGGGGCAAGCTGCCTGGAAGGCCTATGTCGCGTCTGAGAGAGTCAGGCAATTGGCTCTTTGGAAGAAGGCTCGTGTGAGGGCCGTGAGGGTGGCGGAGGACGCCCATGCCAAAGCCCTGAGTGCAGTCGGGCCCAAGCGCCTCATCTACTCTTGGCGGTACGTGGACCGGGTGCACGCTTCCAGTGAGGAGGAGTACCTGTTGGCGCCGGATCACCACACCGGTGAGATCGCACTCGCCCACCGGCAAGCTGCCAATCAGCACCTTGCGAGTTGCGAGGATGAGGAAGAGGCGTTGTGTCAGCGCGCTGGGAAACGATCGCGCACCAGGGCACTCATGGTGCGCCGCAAGCGCTCCTACGAGTGTCATGGCTTTTATTAGGAATATAATTTAGTTTCGTAAGGCGATCTCATTAGTTTTGGGACGCAAATGATAAATCCTGAATGTTTGGGAATTATTAGCGTCCTTAATTAAGTATGTAAAAGGAAAAGTTTGGAAACCTTGTGTATCCGTACACATTTTTTAAGTACGTGCATATAGCACAAAATTTACTATATACTATCGCACTACATGTCTCTCTCTATATATGCTTGCAGACTGTGCTACTCCTTCCGTCCAGGTGAATAAGTCATCTTTGGTTGTGCACCGTGACCAAGAAGGAGGGAAGACTTATACACCTAGACGGAGAGAGTACTACTATTACTTATGTATGTGCAAATGCACGTTTTAACATTACGATGCGGTTTTTGTAAAAGTAGAAAAATAGCACTAGTCAAGCTTGTGAAACGATTCAATGCAAAACAAATGCAAAAATGCTCATTTGGTTGTTTACTTTTAGCTTCCTTCTCTGTGGTTATTGCTCTATCATACTTTGTATGGAGTATCTCACTGGTTGGGAAGGCATGCAAATTCCCAAACCGCTTCCTACACCCTGTATCAAATTTTTTGCCTAACAAGTTGTGCCGTTGGAATTCCAACTTTTTTTTTGAGGGAATGATGTTGGAATTCCAACTTGAGTACTACTACTAGGAGTACCAGGGGCCAGTTCTTTTAGGCTTCTAGATTAGTAATATCTTAACTACTACCTCCGTCCTGATTTATTGGTCCCCATTGTAACCTGTGCCAAATTTTGACCATAAATTTAACTAATGAAATGTTTGTGCATGTCACATGCACTAACATTTTAACAGTTAAATCTTTGGTTAAAATTTAGCATACATTACAATGGTGATGAAAAAACCAGGATGGAGGTACTAGTAGTAGTTTAGAATCCCAAATAAATGAGTGAGGCGCCTTAATGTTTCTCTCCACTTTGACTAGTCTTATGGGAAAAGCTGGGGAAGAGACGGCTTATTTTTTAAGCCGCCAAAAGAACTGGCCCTAGGAGTAGTAGCTAGGGATACTAGGAGTAGTAGCTAGGGATCGAGTGTGCGAGATGAACCAGAGAAAGTAAATGCAAAGAGATGAAATGCAAAAAAGACGGAGGGATGTGATGGTTGCTTGTCCGTTTATTTTACCAGGGCACTTATTACTGGGACTGGTTGGGTTTTGTGATATGTCGGCTTTACTGTCGTGCCACGAGCGGGGTGAGACTCCCGTGCAGCGCCGCCCTCTACGCTAGTACTACATCGGTCATGGTTTATTTAGTCCCCCATTGAATTTTACTGAAGATTTAACTGACAAAATGTTAGTGCATGTCAACAAAAACTATATCATTGGATTCGTATTTGAACATAGTTTTCAATGATATAATTTTAGGTGACATGCATGAGAATTTATCATACTATATATAATGTTAGTTAAATTTTTGGTCGTACTAATCTATAGTAAGGTGCCCATGCGTTGCATGGAACAGTGAAATGCATTGATCGGGGAGTTGTTTATTTTGACAAAGGATGTGGGGGTCATCTCATGTGTAACGGGTATTGATAGGTTTCTTCGGATATTATTTCATCTCTAGAGGTCACAAAAATCTAGGTGAAATAGATAAAAAAAGTATCTTTTGCAAACAAAAGCGTTCAACTATTCAACCTGCATCCAAAACTTGTGAAGAAATAACACTTATTGTGCTTTGCAAGAAATGATCTTTAAGAATTAGTTTTTGAGTATTGATTGTTATACATGTTGGCTACAGATGACATGGCACTTTCTTATAGTCAACAGTTGGCTATACTATTAAGTACTCCCTCCGTCCCAAAACTCTTGTCTTAAATTTGTCTAGATACGGATGTATCTAATACTAAAACGTGACTTGATACATCTGTATTTAGACAAATCTAAGACAAGAATTTTGGGACGGAGGGAGTATTAACCATGCTCTTATACACCTAGATGGAGGGATTAAATCAGGATGATTTGGAAAGGGGCAGAGGAGATGTAAGAAATGGTTCATCATAAGTCTTTCACCAATACTGTAGTAAAAATTCTCAGTTAATCTCATAAATAGAAAGCGAGAACTCTAGTGGAGCAAAAGCATACATGGAAGATTCTAGACTAAACCATAAATGGATAAACTTTTACTCAAGCACGATACTCTAATAGAGCAAGATCATGCATGGAAGGTTCTATACTATATAAATAAGAAGTCTCCACATGCTTAGACAGCGGATTACATTGAGCGAAGACTAATGATCATCATTTAACTTGGTAATGCATATGTCCAGGTGAACCTCCTTGGAGTCCCCGTGCACCATGTTGGGGGGGGATATCATACCATGCGTCTTCCATGTCCACATCGGCGGGAAGGTCCCAGCTCCGCATAGTCCTAGTCAGTGTCATGGAGCGGGTGTGGCCCACATACCCATGAGGGGCAGTAACAGTGAGCACACACCCGTACATCAGCCTCGTGTTAGTGTCAGCGTCAGCGGCATCGCCCCTGACGCACACTACAGAGACGGGGCGGCGGCCTGCGCGGGCCTCGCCGGTGCCCACGATCAAGAGGAAGATGTTGTCTTCCTCCTCCGAGACTAGCAGGCGGCGGTGATCCTCCAGTGACTCTGGCACGGTGAACAGGTAGCACATCTCATACTTGATGTTCTCCGCCAAGGGCCAGTAGTGATCGCCGGACGCCTGCGTGAGGTGATGCACAAGGTCCGCCGGCGAGCCCCAAACCGGCATCGGGCACTCATAGCAGTAGACGAAGGGCTCCTTGGAGGCATCGACCAGGCCGTCCATGAAACGGGAGTGGCTGTAGGGGACGTTGTGCCAGTTGAATATATGAGTAAGTTACTACGAGATTTAGTCCGAATAAGCACAAAATAAATCATGACGTCTATAATAGAGATTAAACTAATCATGTGGACTAGCATAGTGATGAACAGATCGAATCTAGGACACAAACTAGAAACATGAATTCTACCACGATTTCGAACAGGAAGGACATAAACACATACGGTGCAACGGGAGCAGCACCGTTGGCATTAAGGTTGTTGCCCATGTCGTTGAGGAAGAGGTTGACGAGGTAGGGGAAGAAGTCATCGTCAGTGAAGTCGTCACTGCCAGCAGTCGCGAGAGTGCGCTCCCCAAATTTCAACAGCGTCCACCGAATGGAGCGCGGGAGGAAGTGGCTATAGGGGACGTTGCAGCCGCCGAATGGAGCGTAGGAGTAGCACACGAAGCAATAGTTGGTGCTCCTCCCTAGTCTCTATCTCTACTCTTATCTCTATCTCTACTACTCTTCTTTCTTTTTTATAATATACTAGTAGCTGTCAAATAGAATAGTACTGCGCCGCCCGCTGCACGCCTGGCTGAACACTCCTCCTCGCCTCTATCAAACGCCTCCGTTAAACCCGCATGCAAACCGAGAAACCTACTCCGGCCCGTGGGAGGAAATTTGCAGGTTGCCGTTGGAGAATAATAGAGTCATGTCCAATCCATTTGAGTTAATTGTGTGTATGATTCTCCCTCTATAAAAAGTTAATTGCATCCTTAATCTTGTATTCTAAGTACTCTATGGGTTCCACTATCAGTATAGTGTACATGAGTTGCAGGCTGGCTACAGATTCGTACAGAAAGTTAAAAAGAAGCAAATCCATCCTTAATCTTGTATTCTAAGTACTCTGTGGGTTCCACTCCCAGTACAGTAGCGAAAGAAGTATATATTAAAAATATATAAAAAGCTACAGTTTAGGATAGAATTCGAACTCAGGTCATCGCGTTGCAAGCATCTGGCCCGGACCAGTACACCAGGTGTTCATTGCGGACGATGCAAGAGATAAACCTTTATAGCAATGAGTCCGTCCGTTGCAACGGGTCCAAAGTAGAATAGGGCGTAGTATTAGGTATTGTAGGGAGTACCAGTACTGTGATCACTCAAGCAAGTTGTCTGGCATCAATATGACCCTACGCTGCAGGTATGTGTCTCGTAAGTCAAGCAGTGTGTTGTAGTCATCATCACCTGTCCACTTCCCGTAGCACATATTCGCTTCTCCATCTTTGTACGCACATAATCGTCCAATCTTCCATCCCCAATAAGGCGCCTCCCACCTCTTTCAAAACCCAAGCACTAACGATGGCAGAACCGAGCAGCGTCCGCCGAAAGAGTGGCTGGAATTCACTCCCCACAGAGGTAATCAAGCTCATTATTTCACGTGTGGACAATCTCAGTACCATGCCACTCGCCACGTGCTCGTCAGGGCTGTACCTTTTACTCAAAGCCCTCAGGCCGGAGCTTTTTAAGCCAGCTCCTTGCTTGCTGATGCCGCCTGATCTTCAGAAATGGCATGTCACACAGCATAACGATCGCGGGGTGGTGAGTATCAACCCCCTTGACTGCGATCCGAACCCCGTCACCCTCAACTACATTAATGGTATGTACTGGGTCGGCATGAACACATCTTAGATGGTGCTCGTCGACGGTTGCGTCAGCTGGATGCTCGTGGAGGTCTACACCCGGCGATTGATCCCCCTTCCTTCGATTAAAAATGCACTGCTTTGGCACCGCGGACCAGAATACTTGGAATCTTACAGTAGCCAACATGATACCAAGTTTGATTTGCTCAAGGTTGTAATCTGCCAAGTGCCCATAAGATCTGCGAATTATAAAGACTTCAGGCTAATTGCGTTCTTCAACCACGGTCTCGCCTATCTGACAGGTCACTACGGTAAGTGGATAAATCTGCACGTCCATCGCAGGATCATACATCCTCCATGGTTCTCTGATGCCATTGAACATAAGGGCTTCATTTACGTTGTCGACTCCTTCTATGGCTGGACGTATTGCTGGCCTACTCCAGTCATCGCTACAAACGGCTGTTACAGCAGTATGTTACTTCCCTATGATATCATGATGGCTTGCTTATATTACTGTCAACATTTACTGAAAAAATATTCATGCTCATAACATGTTGTTCTTAAGATTGACTACACTAAGAGCCCTTTTTTATTTGACTCCAACTTGATATGACGTTGTAGGCTGCCTAGTGTCCCTACCCTTCCTAATCCCAGAACCTTTCAAAGAAAAGCGGCATGGAAGTTGCACGTGGTTCCTGTCTCGATCAGACGACGGCGAACGATTGTTGATCGTTCGCATGTACCAGACGTGTTGTTTCGTGGAATACAATCACAGTCACTGCAAGGTCTTTGATCAGGATCCCAGCTTCTCTGGGCCTTCAGGAATTTTTGACTAGAGGCTGGTAAGTAGCCTTGGTACACGCTCTCTATTTCTCGGACTGAATTATCCGATTAACTAGGAGATAACCGACGACAAGGATTATGATGGCAACGCAGTTTCGTTCATCAGGAAAAACTGTGTGTACACAACATACCATGCGTCTCTGCATGCACCATATCCTGATATGTGCCGCCATGCTCTCTAGCCCAAATTAGGAGAGAGGATCGCAAGTATCAGACTTCGACCTGCAGGCTAGAGTTTCCCCCGTCAGGCACCCATCTGGTTCAAGCCGCCAGCCAATCTCCACAACTTAATAAATAGTAACGTTTAACTGAGCCAGTTAGTTAGATGCGTACACTTGGTGTAGTAGGATCTTTATTTAGTTTGATGCATATACTTGTTCTTTTTTGGTAGCCCTTTTGTAATGATGGCTGATGTTTGGTTTGGAAGAGAGAGTTGCGTCTTTACTCTTCTGGCCTGCTTACTGCTTCTGTTGCACCCCCAGCCCTGGTTGCTGTTGCTGCTGTTTTCAATGTACAATCAGTACTCCGTCCATTCCCTTATACAATGCCACTATGAAAAATACATTTTACATCTATACAAGGCCACTAACTGTAATCGAGGCAAAATTTAATGATGTTTCTTCGTACTATGAACTTGTTTAATACTTGCATGCATGTAGTCATAATGACACTGTGCTACTTTCTTCCCATTCCTTTCTTGCATGCATGCGAACGTATTAATGATCCCGGTTAACAAGAAGAAAAGTTGACTTGCAAAGCAGTCATTAAAATTTACCTTGGTACCTGTAATTTGAGTTTATGGCCTTGTAAAAGGTATTGGAGGGAGTATTATATTTCGTCTGTTGGTTGAATAAATGTGTTGTTAGAATGACAAACACAATGTTTTGGAAGTCGTTGCACCGTCCGATCCTTTAGTGCCCCGTACCGTACGTGGCGCATACTATTTTTGGCATGGAACACATTTTCCACTTGTTGATAACATGCAGCCCACTGATGAAGGCCCAATAGAGGAGTCCATAATTAACTGGAAGGGAGACTGTCACATGAATCTGGCCCAGGTACATGCTCATGGTTCCCTAAACATAAATAAGTAAATAAATAAATAAAGCTAAATGCTCATGCACCAGTTCTTTAAATTCATGATTTAACAGGAGGATATTATTTCCTATGATAGTGTCATTACATTCAGTCGATATTATTCTTAGGCAAAGATAGCGACCAGTCTTATTTCTCCCACCATTTTCTTCCTGCAACCAGCGGACCCATGCAAATCGTAGTCAACGTCGTAAATAGTTCTGGTCCATTTTTATTTTTCAGTAAGAATGTCCAACCCAGCCCAGCACATTGGTGATAGCACTTTATCCTCCGCATCGGTGTGCTCACCGCGGCGCCGCCGTCCAGCCCTGTCAACATAGTGAACCGGGAGAGGACTGTAGTTGTGAGTATGATAGTACAGACCCACCAGGTCCACTCCCAAACACAAGCAAGCACCTCTTTTACTACTCATATGCACCCCTCGTTTTTTACTCTAATCCACCCTGCTGATATCTGGGACCCAGATCATTTTCAACGTATAGTCAATTAACGACAGAATTACACAACTTTTATTTTGAGGATTTGTTCGGAGGAGCAGGCTATAAACTGGGTTGTGCGGTCTCTATGGCCCGTCTAACAACATGACCAGCCTAGCAATTTTTTTCTTTGGGAAAATAGGTGGCCCACTATTTCTTTTTGAAGAATACCCAAGCTAGGCATATTTGTTTTCTCCGACTTACTGGGCTGCAAATCTTTCAAGACGAGGAGGGATGCATTCTGGCCTGGCCAAAGAGTGTTGTTAGTATCTGTTAAAAGTAGTATCAAAGGGGTTGAGAAATCCAAAAAAATTATAGCAAATGGGAAATTAGTTTCTTTTTTTGTTTTTGTTCTTCACTGATATTTTATATTTCATTGGATTTTAACATGACATAGTACTAATTTATTTTTATTTTTTTAGTATGGCTACTAATTTTTGGATTAAGAATATTTTGTTCCTAACAAAAATTTGTGAATTTTCAAAATTTCACACATTTTTAGTTCAATTTTTTAACCCTGGTACTGACCAGAAAATGGGCAACAATTCTAAAAATGGAAAATGGGTTGCAATAAATTCCATATGAATTAGAAAATGAGTAAAAATTATAAAAATAATAGCGAATGGGCTATACACGCCACAGATTTCGAGGCTGACTTGTTTAAGCAAGGCTTTCTTAGTCAACACACGATTCTAGCAGCAGTGACTGTTGGATGTCCATCCAACAGCCGACGTGCTTCTTCAATCTCTGATATTCCTGCTCCAGCCGCCTAAACCAGCACCAGCGGGACTGCCCGCTCCCTCCTCTTGTGGCCCACCATGATGCCGCGCAGGCTTCACTGGCCCACCCTACTCCCTCCGCTGGCCTGGCCGCACGCAATCAACTGCCTCCTTATTACGTGAAAAAATGATTCCTCCCACTGACATCCGGGGCGCACCGGTTCGGAGGCTAACATGTGGGCCTACTAAGTTGACGCGTACACAGGGCTTTGTCAACTTAGTTAACAAACGATTCTAGCAGCAGTGACCGTTGGATTTGAATCGAACCATCCTGCTGCTTCTTCAATCGCTGCTCTTCTTGCACCAGCCGCCCAAACCAGCGCCGATGAGACCGCCTACTCCTGCCTCCAGTGGTCGGCTGTGCTCTCGTTAAGGACTCACCGCCCCTACTACTCCCACCGCTGGCCAGGCCCTGCGGCAATGGTAGCCTCACACGGCTGCCGAACCAGTGAACCCTCGTACTCCTCTCCGCATGGGCTTCCACTGCCGCGTCTTCCCCGGCTCTGCGTCGTCCCCTTCCTAGGCCTCGCCGTCGTCCACCGCTCTGGTGCTCTCGGTGCGGCATGGTCAACGTGGTCAAGAAACGACTTCGATCAGAAGAATACTATACTAGAGCGGCTGATAGCTGGGTCCACAGCCGCAGCAAGGAAGTACCTCCTTATTACACAGAAAATAATGATTCCTCCACCTGACAGCAGGGACCCACCAGACGGGCCACCGTATTTCACAAAAAAAACATTTCCCCCTTGACTGCTGGGACCCAGCAGCTACATCTTCGCATGCAAGGAAGTGCCTGACAGTCAGGACCCACCTGGTCGAAGCGTACGTAGCATTGTCATTCTGGTCATGAACGTGTACGTACATACGATTGGTCTGTCTACAGGCTGCAACGATGAACCATGGCCGTGTAAGGAAGGGCATGTGTCGTAGTAGAGGCGCGCACGTAGTATGTCACGCTGTCCCATTATTATCGTGTACACATACGTACAGCGACCAGGGTGCAAGAAAGTAAATACGACCACATACATACGGGCGGGGTCTCGAACGCCTACTCGCGCATACGTACGACCAGGTCTCGTGTACATGGCTAGGTCGGAATGGAGAAACTGCATCGTCATCGTGTTCATGGGGAGGCAACGGAATGCGTTGTGTTCATCGGGAAGCAACGGAATAGGTCGTGTTCATCGGGAGCCAACCGGCTTGGACGAAACAGCCGATCGAAACGAGGAAACGGGATCCTGTTCATCGGGAGGGGTCTGGCGGAGTGCAAAATAGAGGAAACAGACTTCTCTTGGACCTCCTACGGTCGAAACAGGGTCCTGTTGATCGGGAGGGGTGTGGCATACTGCAAAACGGAGGAAGCGGACTTGTGTTGGAGCGCTACGGTCGAAATAGGGGTCCTGTTCATCGGAAGGGGTGTGGCGTACGACAAAACGGGAGTCCACGGGATACTGTTCATCTCCACTGTCGACCTCCTGCAGCCTCCACGGGCTATTGTTCATCCACCGTCGACCTCCTCCAGCCTCCACCGCTCCTCCACCGGCTATTCTTCAACCAGCCCTCTCCACGGGGTCCTATTCAACCACCCCTCCATGGGCTACTGTTCATCCAGCCCTCCACCGGCTACTATTCAACCAGCCCTCCACGGGGTCCTGTTCATCCACCCCTCCACGGGGTCCTATTCATCCACCCCTCCACGGGGTCCTGTTCATCCACCCCTAACCGTCCCGATCGATCGGGGTCCTGTTCATTCAACCCCCCATCGGGAACTGTTCATCTAACCCCCCAACAACGCTCACTGTTCATCCAGAGGCAGCATCGATCGGCTTCAGTTAGCAGCAGTGCGGCGAAGGAATCGCTCAATTGGGTTCATTTAACAACCATCGATCGATCGCTCGGGTTCAGTAACGCGTAGCCTGCAGTGCAATCGCTCGAGTTCAATAGGCGAATGCCTCGCTAGGGTTCAGTTAGAGCCCAACGCCTCGCACGTACGTGTACAAGAGAAATGCGCATCGCTCGGCCACCGACCACCCACCATAACCGGGAACTCCCCGATATTTTCATCGCCCTCGCTTCTACCATGGTTTTTTCCGTCATGCATGGCCCAAAGAATGTCATGCAGCTGCGTCTCCGGCCCGCCCAGGATGAAAAGCCCATTTTCTATCATGATTTTTTGCCATAGAAGTAGGAGCCACATCTATGATGATACCGGGTTTTGTCACAATTATCGTCATAGAAGTGTCATAATCATGATAGGAGAAAATTCGTTCGGCCCAAAATGTCACGGATGTGTCTTTTTTTGTAGTGGTAGCAAATAGTAAACGGGCACAAAAATAGTATTGCAATGCTTAAAAATGAGGCCTAGGGTTCATACTTTTGCTAGTGCAATCTCTCAATAATGCTAATGTAATTGGATCATATAACCGTCCCTCAACGTGCAATGAAGAATCACTCCAAAGTTCCTATCTAGCGGAGAACATAAGACGGAATTGTATGTAGGGTACGAAACTACCTCAAAGCTATTCTTTCCGATCAATCTATCCTATAGTTCGTACTAAAATAACACGAAGCTATTCTTTCCGATCGATCTAACCAAGAGTTCGTACTAAAATAACACCAAAGAAAATTCAGATTCACAATATTCAATCCAACACAAGGAACTTCAAAGAGTGCCCCAAGATTTCTACCGAAGAAACAAAGACAAGAATGTGCATCAACCCCTATGCATAGATTACCCCAATATCACCTCGGGAATCCGCGAGTTGAGTGCCAAAACATATATCAAGTGAATCAATACGATACCCCATTGTCACCATGAGTATTCAATTGCAAGACATATATCAAGTGTTCTCCAATCCATAAAAGTATTCAATCCGATAACAACGAAATCTCAAAGGGAAAAACTCAATTCATCACAACAAGATAGATAGGGGAAAACACCATATGATCCAACTATATTAACAAAGCCCACGATACATCAAGATCGTGACATCTTAGGAACACGAGAGAGAGAGAGAGAGATTAAACACATATCTACTGGTACAAACCCTCAGCCTCGAGGGTGCACTACTCCCTCCTCATCGTGGTGGCCGCCGGGATGATGAATATGGCCACCGGAGATGATTCCCGCCCCTCCGGCAGGGTGCCAGAAAGGGTCTAGATTGGTTTTTGGTGGCTACAGAGCCTTGCGGTGGTGGAACTTTTGATCTAGGTTAACCCCGAGGGTTTCTGGAATTTTTGGGAATTTATAGGATAAAGAGGGGGTGCGGGAGGCCACCAAGGTGGGCACAACCCACATGGGCGCGCCTGGGCCCCCAGGCATGCCCTGGTAGGTTGTGCCCCCCTTGGGGCACCCCCAGGTGCTTCTCTGGCCCATCCTGGGTGTTCTGGTCCATAAAAAATCTCCAAAAAGTTCCGCGATGTTTGGACTCAGTTTGATATTGATTTCCTGCAATGTAAAAAACAAGCAAAAAATAGCAACTGGCACTGGGCACTGGGTCAATAGGTTAGTACCAAAAAATGATATATAGTTGCTATAAAATTATTGTAAAACATCCAAGAATGATAATATATCAGCATGAATACTTCATAAATTATATATACATTGGAGACGTATCAGCATCCCCAAGCATAATTCCTACTCGTCCTCGAGTAGGTACATGATAAAAGAAATAATTTATGAAGTGTGAATGCAAGCAAAGTGCACAAGTTTGATCAGTGACAATTTCAATCACTTTTCCTAGCATCATGACAACAATTATTTCTCATAAAATTTCTCATGTTAAAGTAGCAACCAATTCACATGTTAAGGTTCAAACAATGAATTCTCTTGAAACTCAACAACCTATGTTCTTAGTAACCAAGCAATTGCAATTCAACTTATTCAATAGAGTTTAAGTAAGACCTCCACATACTCAACCATCATATGGTCTTGTATGATTTCTAACACTCATCGCATACACACGATCAAAATGTTTCAACCAGACACATAGAAAGATAGGGGCTTATTGTTTTGCCTCCCAACGTATTGACCTCAAGGGTGATGTCAACAATAATAACTCATGCTACCCATATCCAACTGGATATATGTGCCTAGATCTTTCCTCACCACATGATGCTTGCCAAAAGAGAAAAATAAAAAGGGAATAGAGAGAAAAACTTTGACTCTTTGCATAAAATTAAATACTGAAAAGTAAAAGATAGGCCCTTCGCAGAGGGAAGCAGAGGTTGTCATGCCCTTATTTATTTGTATGCTCAACCCCTTAGTGCAAAAGAATGTCACGTTTTATTGCCCCTTATGATAGCAACCTTTATTATGCAGTCTGTCGCTTTTATTCTTTGCCATCACAAGTTCATACAACGCTCAATTTTCTCTTACACTAAATGATCTAACAATTTTAGAAGCAATTTTTATTGCCTTATTGCACCGATTACATCTTACTTGAAGGATATTGCTCAATTCTTAGGTAGGTATGGTGGACTGTTGAAGATAAGATTTGGGGTTTAAGGGTTTTTTGGATGCACAAGTAGTATATCTACTTGGTGCGGAATTTTTGCCTAGCAAAGATGGGGGGCAAGCACCACATGTTGAAGGATCTATGACAATATAACTTCCATGTGAATATGAACAAACATAAACCATTACATTGTCTTCCTTGTCCAACGTCAACAATTTTGGCATATAATATTTTGATGGGGGCTCACAATCACAAAAGATTTCCATAATAGTGTATTTGCATGTGAAAGTTCTCTTCCTTATACTAATTATTTGTGAATTGCTTGTATGACCAATATTGTGATTGTCAAGCCACAAAAGACTTCACTTTCTAAACCCAATGTGAGGCTACCACTAGGCATGATATGATTTCAACTTCATGACATTCAATTTTTTCAACAATTTACTCATAGGATATAAGTGAAGCACAAGAGTAAATGATAGGCTACTCCAAAAAGATATAAATGAACATCATGAGCATAATATTTCTTTCTCTCAAATTAATTTAAGTGAAGCAAGAGAGAAATTCTCCAAAAATATTAAAGCACACCGTGCTCAAAAAGATATAAGTGAAGCACTAGAGCGATTCCATAGGAAAGAGCTTCGTTGACGGGATGTGAATGCCTTTTACTTAGCCTCCCTGGCAACTACTTGAGGACTCTATTTTATTTAAAAACATTTAGTTCTAAGTATTTTATTAAAACAGCAAGCAAAAAAAAAGTAAAATGACATTCCAAGAATAGCACACATCATGTGAAGAAGCAAAAACTTAGGCTCAACCGATACTAACCGATAATTCTTGAAGAAGAAAGGTGGGATGCCTACCGGGGCATCCCCAAGCTTAGATAATTGAGACTTCTTGAAATATGATCTTGGGATGCCTTGGGAATCCTGCTTGAGCTTTTGTGTCTCCTTAATTCTTCTCATATCACGGTTTTCCTAAATCTCAAAAGCTTCACCCACACAAAGCTCAACAAGAACTCATGAGATAAGTTAGTATAAACCAATGCAAAAACATTACCATTCTCTACTGTAGCAAATCACTAAAATTATTCTTCACTATTTCATACTAAATGTCTCTGAATATTTAATACTCCTATCCTCAAATAGAATCATTAAACAAGCAAACATATGCAAACATAACATCAATCTGCCAAGACAGTACAATCTGTATAGAATGCAAGAGTATCAATACTTCCTTAATTCCAAAAGTTATGAAAATTTACCACACTATAGAAAATTTATCGAGTTTATTTTGCAAAAAGTTCTAACATTTTATCACATTCTGACTTTTCTAGGGAATTTTTGCAACAGTGGTAAACTTTCTATTTTCAAATAGCAACATGTATACTTGCAAAATAAGCATGGAAAAGGCTATCATTGCCACTTTTATTGAAATAAAAGATGCAAAACATTATTCTAAATAACAACAAGAAAATCCTAACAAAATAAAATTGACGCTCCAAGAAAAACACATATCATGTGACGAATGAAAACATAGCTCCAAGTGCGGTTACCGACAATGTTGGAGACGAAAGAGGGGATGCCTTCCGAGGCATCCCCAAGCTTAGTTGCTTGGATATTCCTTGAATATTACCTTGGGTTTCCTTGGGCATCCCTAAGCTTTGGGTCTTGTCACTCCTTATTCTCCTCATATTGACATCTCACCCAAAACATGAAAACTTCAATCACACAAAACTTAACGGAACTTTGTGAGATAGGTTAGTATGATAAAGAGCAAACCATTTCACTTTGATACTATCAAAGACAAGATTCATAATTGTTTCCACACAGTGTCTACTGTACAATATCATTTCCACAATTTATACTAAGCAATATAAGCCATGGAAACTAGAAAACAAGCAAACTATGCATTGAAAACAGAATCTGTCAAAAACAGAACAGTCTGTAGTAATCTGTACTCAAACCATACTTTTGCTACTCCAAAATTTTTGAAAAATAGGAAAACCTGGGTAATTTGTCTATTAATATTCTTCAAAAAGAATCAACATTTTATCACGTTTCTGATAAAAAATGAGAATTGTTTTCCTGAGCGCAAAAGTTTCTGTTCTTCAGCAAGATCAAATCAACTATCACCGTAAGCCATCCCAAAGGTCTTACTTGGCACTTTATTGAAACAAAAGCAATATGTCGGATTTCGGGTTCCGGCAGACCCTTGAGGTTCGAACACTGGGGTGCGCGCGGAGATTTCGCCTCCTACCTACCTTCACCCCTCCGCCTTGCTAAGATCTAAGCTATGGAAAGAACAACACAAGAGACACAGGGTTTATACTGGTTCAAGCCACCGTTGTGGTGTAACACCCTACTCCAGTGTGTGGTGTGGTGGATTGCCTCTTGGCCTGATGATGATGAACAATACAAGGAAGAACAGCCTCGCGAGGGTATGTTCTTGGCTGGGGGGGGACGAACTGCTAGGAGGAGTTCAGTCACCCTTCTCTCTCCCTGATTTTGATCCGATCCTTGATCGTCGATGCTCGATCTCGACCCTGAACTTCAACCTCCCTGTGGGTGGCTGGTCCTATTTATAGGCAATGGCCCTGGGCCTCTTCCCAAATATTGAGCGGGAAGGGTGCCAACAATTGGCCATTTTGAAGGGGAACATCTAGTACACTTATCCTGACTAAAGTTGGTCCTCGCCTGCACAAAGCTCTGGTGGTGATGCCGTCTTGGGCTCCACGATGACCTCTGTCTTGCAGTCCTCCTGGTCTTGGTCTTGTTGCACCGAAATGGCAACCTTTGCCTGATGCCTCGGTACTCCGCGGCTGCGCTTGCCCCCTTTGCACCAAAGGGGAAAGGAGGACGCTGCGCGGGCTGGCGCCCGCCTGGCGCCCTTGGTCGTCATGGCTTGCGTCATGGGCACCTCGTGAGGTACCCTGCCTTGATCTCTCCGCCTCCTCGCAAGCAAGCCTGGTGAGGCCGTGCCTGAGGAAGCTCCGTGTCGTCCGCCCACGAGGCTTGGCCCCTCGCGAGGGTCTTGGGTCTGTGTTGATGAAAATGGGCCGTGCTGGGCCCCCCTTTGAGTCATGCCGCAGGCAGGCAAGTCTGGGGACCCCCGTTCCCAGAACGCCGACAGTAGCCCCCGGGCCCAAGGTGCGCCCGGACTTGGCCGTGCAGGGAGGCGGAAGGGCAAGAGCGAAGCGCCGCGGGCCCTAATAGCCTGCGGTCTTGGGCGCCGCGTGGCGGTTGATTGGACGTGATCGCCTTAGCAACCGCGTGAGTTGATAAAGGAGCGGCATCCGCCTAGGCTTTGCTTTTTGCTTTCTCCGGTTGCTGCTCAGATCCCCTTTCTTGCGCCTCTTCTTCCTTCCTCCAAAATTTCCAGATCCACTCCGACCGCGTGACCTAGGAAGCCATGGCGCCTCGTCAGTCCCCGGCCGTTGCTTGGCACTCGTCTGCCCTGGACTCGCCGAACGTGTCGGAGGCGAGCCTCGCCCGGTTGCGCCGGATGGCGGCGGCGCGGGGCATCGACGGGGCGAAGGTGTTCAAGGCTGGCTCCGCCACCCCTGAGGGTCAAGGGAGCACCTTCTATCCGTTCTTCGTAAGCGCCATTGCGGCTGGCCTGGTGCCTCCCTTCTCCGAGTTCTTCTTCTCTGTCCTCCGCCATTATAAGCTACAGGCTCTGCATCTCCACCCCAACTCCGTCCTTCTCCTGGCGATCTTCGCCTATTACTGCGAGGCTCATGTAGGGGTGCAGCCCTCAGTGGCCTTGCTGCGCCACTACTTCTACCTCCAGACCTCTCGCGGTCCTGCTTCCGCGTGCGCGAGCTTCATCGCGTACGGTGGCGCCATTGCCATTTCGAACCCCGGGAAAAGGATTGAGGGCTTCAGGAGCAAGTGGGTCTTGGCAGATGCTGGGCGCATCCACCCTCGGCTGATCTTGCCCATGGAGCAACCCACGAGCAAAGAAGCCGAAGGGAGCTCCTGAGGTTCCAACCGTGGCAGCGCCTCTCCCCGCGAAGGAGGGTGACCGCGACGCACGGGCTTCTCCTGCCCGGTCGTCCTCGCGAGGCCTGGCTGAGCCGGCGGGGGCGAGCTCAGCCCCCATGGCCCAAGTGACTCCCGAGGTGCCTTTGCCTGCTGCCGCCACTACAGCCGTTGGGGCGCAGCAGACTCCGCCTCAGGATGTTGTGGCCGCGCTGCCCCCTTCTCCTTCTACTCCACCGGCTGCTGTCTCTCCGACTCCTCCTGCCGTTCTAGATCATGCTGCTGCTGAGCTGGACCGGCTGTGGCAGGATCTTCTTGGCGCCGACCCTCGCTTGGTGGCCGGGCGCTTGGAGCTGGCTTCAGGATGGATTCGCTCCGACGCTTCGATTCGGGCGGCGCTGGTTCAGGCCTCGACGGCTTGCGATGAGGAGAAGCAGGCCATCCTTGAGGCGAAGGCTGCTCGTGACGCAGCCTTGGGGGAGGTGGTCGACGTCCGTGGTCACTGCAAGGTGCTGGAGGACGAGCTGCAAGGCCTGTGGGACCAGCTCGCGAAAGAGGTCCGCCTTCGCCAAGAGCAGGAAGAAGGCGTGAAGGCTCGCGAGGCGGCCGTCAAGGAGAGGGAGGTCAAGCTCAGGAAGCGCCGCGACTGCCTAGGCGCGTTGGAGCAGGAGTTGGGGGCGAGGAAGGCCGAGCTGGACGACAAGGCCCTGGTTCTTGCCGAGGACCGCGTGGCCTTCACGGAGATGGAGGCGAAGGCTCGCTCCTCGCTGAGGACGCTTTACGACAGCGGCCTGGAGAGCCCGCTGGCTGGCGCCGAGGACGGCCCCGCCAAGCTGCTTCCCTTCCTGGTTCATGCTCTTGAAGATGTCGCCCTTGGCCTTGGCCCCACGGTCGAGGCCGAGGCGCGTGTCCTGTCTTCTGCAGCGCTGACGCGGGTCCTCACCCACATCTACCTTCGCGATCCCGGCGTCGACCTCGACAGCCTGCTGGAGCCAGTAAGCGGCGAGCGTGCCGCTGCCGCTGCCGAGGCCGTGAAGGGTCGTGCGGAGGCTCTGCTGGGGAAGTTCCGGGCCTTCAGCACCAAGCTGAAGCAAGGCGCTGCCGACCCCACTGCTCCATGAGGCGAACCCACTCCGCGCTGCTCCACCGCCGACAAGTGACTCCGTTGTGGCTCCTGTCCTGCCTTTAATTCCTGCACATGTATCATGCCTTGGGGAGGCGTTTAAACTTGCGTTTGGCATTGAGATAACAGTGTGGACTGTAATATTTGCTTTTGAATTCCTTGAGATTTACGCTTTTCCTTCCTACTTGCTTATGTTCTACACCGGCAGAGCCCGGCCCCGCGCATACCTCAGCCGCCGTTAGCCCCGATCGGAAACCAGGACGGGACCAAGGAGTGAGGGGCTGCGTGACAAGTTAGGCTCCTGAGTCGCGATGCTCAGGAGTCCCCCTTGGCGCACGAACAACAAGTAGGGATGTATGATGTGGGTGGATCTACCGTTCTACGTCTGCAGAGCCCGGCTGCGCTCATACCTCAACCGACGTTAGCCTTTCGGAACTAAGGAGTGAGGGGCTACGTGAACATCTAGGCTCCTAAGTTGCGATGCTCAGGAGTCCCCCTTGATGCTCAAATGGCCTTCGTACCTTGGCTCCGCTCGGGGAGAGACGCGCGACGAACCAGGCCCGGGGGGGGCCTGGCTGGGCGGCGTGCGTCTGGGCGTGACCCAGGCGCAGCCCCCGTGCCCAGCCCCCTCGCGCGGCACTCCCGAGGGGAGGCATTACGATGAGGCTAGACACTGAGCTCTGGGCTCCCTGAGGTTGATGCGGCCCGGGGGCCACCCTCAGTTGTTTATCACCAGCGCGGAGCATAGCACTTCCGTATGTGTACGGGCATAGCCGTTCCTCGGCAGTGTCGTCAGCCAGCGCGGACCCTGGTGCTTCCACTGGTACGTGGGAGGGGGCCCCCTCCAAGAGGAGCCCCCGGGGCGTGTACAGCCCCGCCCTGACACGTGGCTGGCACGGTAGGGCCCGACGAGGTGTATCTGGGCACCCGTGAGCCAGCGCAGGACTCACGGGGCCCTACCTCTAGGCGGGTTGCGCCTGGCACTGGGCCTTATCTTGTGATGTGTCCCTGCAAATTTGGTTAGATGCTGGCACTCTACGTCCTCAGGTCCCAGCCCTCAAGCTGGTCTCAGCCGTCGCTGGTATGCCAGGTCGCGATGCCGTGGACAAGGCCAGAGGGTGAGGGCTGGAGAGCCAGTAAGAGCCCTGAGTCGCGATGCTCAGGTACCCCCCCTTTAACGTGCAAGTGGTCGGCATGGAGAAGAAGAGGTGCCGTGGACCGGCATCAAATAATCAAGCATGGTGGGTCGAACGCATAACCGGAAATAAACGCAAAAGGGATACATGCTGCTGGGTCTGGCCCGAGCGACTTGGGGATGATGCAGCCCGAGGGGTGCCCCCAACAAAGTAAGCTAACAACATGAAATAAAAGGGATACATGCCGCAGGGACGGACCCACGCGGCCTGGGAATAATGCAGCCCTGGGGGACGCTCCCAGCTGGAAATGAAACTTGAAAGATGTCACCTGATGATGTTGAGGATGAAGGACTGTTGGTGTAGCAGACTCGGGCTGCGGAAGCCGATCACGGACGTCGACCACCTCCCCTCGTGAGGCTCGTGAGGCTCCGGAGGCGCTGGTGGCCCTCCAGGCCTGCAGGCTCCTAGGCCTGGGGGCTCGTGAGGCTCCGGAGGCGCTGGTGGCTCCTCGCGGACCATCTCCATCTCCGCCTGGGCTGCGGAACGCCTGGCCTCTTGTGCCTCCATGATGCCCCTCATGAGGCGCTGGTACGTGGCAGCTGCGTTCGGCAAGCCGTAAGGCATGCCAACGTAGCTGTGGGGTGGACCTCCGTAGCGCCCCACTCGCGAGGGCCAGAGGCGCTCCAGAGAGGCGACTTGATTGAGCCCTGGTATGTCGATGCAGACGCGCAGCCCACCATCCTCGCCTGGATGGGGAGCCACTGCTGGTAGGCGGCGGCCGCCTTTCATGACTCTTGACTCCTGTAGCTCCTGAATGGCCTTGCTGACGAACTCCTGAGGGTATGGCTCTCCTTGCCTTACTCCTTCTTGAGGGAAACGTGCTTCGAAACTCGCCTCCATGTGGTGCCCAAGCGCCTCCCTCATGACCCTAGCCAGGTCGGTGGCCCTCCATGGGAGAGCCCCCGAGCCCTGCCTGAGGAGGGCGCCGGGCGCGCTTTCCTATGCGATGGAAGGAGGTTCCCCCTGGGCAGGTGCGGGCCCAGAGGGGCCTGCCTCCTGAGGGGCCAGGCCAGACGATGTCTTCTTCTTCTTGGGGGCGGTCTCGGGAAGCCTCCTGCTTCCGCGATCCGGGTCTTCCAGTGACGCGGCCTAAAAGGCTCGCTCCAGGGAACACACCGCGTCCTTCTCTTCACAGGTCACCGTGATGACTCCGCCACTTCCTGGCATCTTGAGGACGTTGTAGCCGTGGTGAGTTACGGCCATGAACTTGGCCAGCGCTGGGTACCCAAGGATGGCGTTGTACGGCAGGCGAATGTGAGCGACGTCGAAGTCGATGAGCTCGGTGCAGTAGTTGTCGCGTGCCCCGAAGGTGACAGGGAGGCGGACCTGCCCAATCGGGACCGTGGAGCCGTCAGTGACTCCGGAGAAAGGCTTGGTTGGCTGAAGCTGGCTGTAGGGAACTTGGAGATTGTTGAATGTTTCCACGGACAGGACGTTGAGCCCTGCCCCGCCATCGATGAGGGTCCTGGTGACCACCATGTTGCTGATGATTGGGGAACAAAGCATCGGGAGGACTCTGGCTGTAGCCGCACACTTGAGCTGATCTGCTGAGCTGAACGTGATGGCGCACGCCGACCAACTGAGAGGGCGCGTGGCTTCGAGCTTGGGGAGGACTGCATTCACTTTGTGGGCGAACTGCTTGAAGATGCGTTGAGAGGTTGGGGCTTGAGCCCTGCCCAGGATGCAGGCGATCGCGCGCGGCTCCTGGAAGCCCCCAGCCCCCTCGTCCTGGTGGCGGTCCTCGTTTCTCCTTGGCTGCGGCGGCAGTAGAGGGAGGCCTGCGTTGCCTTGCGGGCGATCCTCGCGAGGCTGATCCCTCCAGTCTCCCTCGCGAGGCGGATCTTGCCAGCGATCCTCGCGAGGTTGATCGCGCCACCCTTGGCGCGGGCCACGGTCTTCCCAGCATCCTGCGTTCCTTCCTCCTCCTCGACCGTAGCCCCGGTCACCGCGGTCGGGGCGACGGCCGATCCTTCCTTCTCGCATGGCTCGGAGCTCTTGGCATTCGTTGGTGTTGTGGGTGTGGAGGTCGTGGTACACACAGTATCGACTGCCCTTGGAATGTTCGGGCTGATCTCTTCCCCGCTTGGTGTCTGGTTCTGCCGCAAGCACGGCGGCCCCCTTGCGCTTCACATCCTTAGCCTTGGGCTTCTTCTCTTCTGGGTCTGCGTCAGGCAGCTCGAGGAGGGAGAGACGCCCTTCCTCAGCCCTGGCGCACTTGGTTGCCAAGTTGAACAGCTCCAAGGAAGTGCACAGGTCTTCATGCATCGCCAGCTCCTCCTTCATCTTGACATCGCGCACGCCGTCGGAGAAGGCTGAGATGATGGCCTCCTCAGTCACCTTGGGAATCTTGAGGCGTGCGTTGTTGAAGCGCTGGATGTACTTCTGCAGGGTCTCCCCGGGTTGTTGCTTGATGCGGCGCATGTCGCTCACGGCGGGTGGCTGGTCGCGAGTACCTTGGAAGTTGGCGATGAAGCGGGTGCGCATCTCGTCCCAGGAGGAGATCGTGCCTGGAGCCAGGTTCAAGAGCCAGGTGCGGGCCCCGTCCTTGAGCGCCATGGGAAACCAGTTCGCCATGACCTTCTCGTCTACGTTGGCAGCTTCGATGCCCAGCTCATAGAGCTGGAGGAACTCCGCAGGGTCGGCCGTGCCGTCATAACGAGGAGGCAGGTCTGGCTTGAACTTGCCGGGCCACGCGACGCTGCGTAGCTCGGTGGTGAAGGCACGGCAGCCTGCTGTGGCCACGGGAGGCCTTGGGTGACGGAGAGCTTGGCCTTGCATGTCCCCACGCGCTGCAGCTGGGAGCAGCGCAGGGTCTTGGCGTGCGGGAGCAGGGGCATGGTCGCGACATGCTGGAGCAGGGAGCGCCCGGGCAACTTCTTGCGGGCGAGGGACTTCTTGGCAGCTCTGCTCTTGCCGCGCTGGCACCTGACGGAGCGGGTTCCGCCCAGGGGCCACGCGCCTTGGATCCATGGCGCCTTCTTGAGGAGGAGGCGGCCGGGGCGCCGCCGGAGCCTCGTCGCCCGTGCGGGGCGGGGTGCGGTGCAGCGGAACGGAAGGCGCAGGAGAGCCCCCTGCGGCGCGAACGAGCTCGGCGACACAGTCGAGCCATTCTTCGTAGACGTCGTCGACGGGACGGTAGCGCAGGAGCTCATTTGCCGCGATGAGCGCAGCTCGAGCCTCCATGGGTGCGCGGAGCGCGCGGGACGAAGAACCATCTGGGGTGAGCGAGGGAGTAGCGGTGCGGCCGTCTTGCCGCACTGACGGATGCTGAGACGACGCTTGCTGCTCGTCCCCCGCCGGGCCGGTGGCGGCGTTGACGGCAGGTGACGGGGAACGACGAGGACGCCCGCCGATAGGAGCCGTCCGGGCGACGCGGGAAGCGAGAGCGGCCCGGCGCTCGGTGCGGGCCCGACGAGCGTCAGACATGGGCGCGATGGTCGGAGGAGAACGGGGTGGTGGAAGACGAATTCCGGCGCACCCCTACCTGGCGCGCCAAATGTCGGATTTCGGGTTCCGGCAGACCCTTGAGGTTCGAACACTAGGGTGCGCATGGAGATTTCGCCTCCTACCTACCTACACCCCTCCGCCTTGCTAAGATCTAAGCTATGGAAAGAACAACACAAGAGACACATGGTTTATACTGGTTCGGGCCACCGTTGTGGTGTAACGCCCTACTCCAGTGTGTGGTGTGGTGGATTGCCTCTTGGGCTGATGATGATGAACAATACAAGGAAGAACAGCCTCGCGAGGGTCTGTTCTTGGCTGGGGGGGGGGGACGAACTGCTAGGAGGAGTTCAGTCACCCTTCTTTCTCCCTGATTTCGATCCGATCCTTGATCCTCGATGCTCGTTCTCGACCCTGAACTTCAACCTCCCTGTGGGTGGCTGGTCCTATTTATAGGCAATGGCCCTGGGCCTCTTCCCAAATATTGAGCGGGAAGGGCGCCAACAATTGGCCATTTTGAAGGGGAACATCTAGTACACTTATCCTGACTAAAGTTGGTCCTCGCCTGCACAAAGCTCTGGTGGTGACGCCGTCTTGGGCTCCACGATTACCTCCATCTTGCAGTTCTCCTGGTCTTGGTCTTGTTGCACCGAAATGGCAACCTTTTCCTGATGCCTCGGTACTCCACGGCTGCGCTTGCCCCCTTTGCACCAAAGGGGAAAGGAGGACACTGCGCGGGCTGGCACCCGCCTGGCACCCTTGGTCGTCATGGCTTGCATCACAGGCACCTCGTGAGGTACCCCGCCTTGATCTCTCTGCCTCCTCACGAGCCAGCCTGGTGAGGCCGTGCCTGAGGAAGCTCCGTGTCATCCTCCCTGCGAGGCTTGGCCCCTCGCAAGGGTCTTGGGTCTGTGTTGATGAAGATGGGCTATGCTGGGCCCCCCTTTGAGTCACGCCACAGGCCGCAGGCAAGCAAGTCTGGGGACCCCCATTCCTAGAACACCGACACAATAAAATATGATTACTACAGTAGCCTAATAATGTGAACACACAAAAACAGTAGGTAAAAGTGTTGGGTTGTCTCCCAACAAGCGCTTTTCTTTAATGCCTTTTAGCTAGGCATGATGATTTCAATGATGCTTGCATAAAAGATAAGGAACGAAACACAAAGAGAGCATCATGAAACATATTACTAGAACATTTAAGTCTAACCCACTTCCTATGCATAGGGATTTTGTGAGCAAACAACTCATGGGGACAAGAATCAACTAGCATAGGAAGGCAAAACAACCATAATATCAAGATTTTCAACACATAGAGAGGAAACTTGATATTATTGCAATATGTAAAAACATATGTTCCTCTCTCATAATAATTTTCATTAGCATCATGATTGAATTCAACAATAAAACTATCATATAAAGCATTCTTTTCATGATCCACAAGCATAGAAATTTTATTACTCTCCAGATAAGCAAATATATTATCATGAATAGTAGTGGGAGAAAACTCAACAAAATAACTATCATGGATTGAAAATAAGAATCATGATGACAAGTTTCATGCTTATAATTATTCTCTATAACATATATGTCATCACCATAATCATCATAGATAGCAACTTTGTTGTCACAATCAATTGAAACCTCTTCCAAAATAGTGGATTCATCACTAAATAAAGTCATGACCTCTCGAAATCCACTTTCATCATTGTAATCATCATAAATAGGAGGCATTTGGTCATTATAACAAATTTTCACATCAAATCTTGGGGGACTAAAAATATCGTCTTCATCAAACATAGCATCCCCAAGCTTATGGATTTGCATATCATTAGCATCATGGATATTGAAAGAATTCATACTAACAACATTGCAATCATGCTCATCATTCAAATATTTTGTGCCAAACATTTTATTGATGTCTTCTTCTAACAATTGAGCACAATTTTCCGAACCATCATTTTCAAGAAAGATATTATAAAGATGATCAATAATATGATGCAACCTCAATTCCATTTTTACTTTTCTTTTTATAAACCAAACTAGTGATAAAACAAGAAACTAAAAGATTTAATTGCAAGATCTATAGATATACCTCCAAGCGCTCACCTCCCTGGCAACGGCGCCAGAAAAGAGCTTGATGTCTACTATGCAACTTTATTCTAGTAGACTTGTGTTAGGCCTCCAAGCGTAGAGTTTTGTAGGACAATGGCAATTTTCCCTCAAGTGGATGACCTAAGGTTCATCAATCCGTGGGAGGCGTAGGATGAAGATGGTCTCTCTCAAACAACCCTGCAGTCAAATACAAGAAATCTCTTGTGTCCCCAACACACCCAATACAGTGGCAAATTGTATAGGTGCACAAGTTCGGCGAAGAGATGGTGATAAAAGTGTAATATTGATGGTAGAAATATATTTTTATAATTTGAATAAATAAAAACAACAAGGTAGCAAATAGTAAACGGGCACAAAAACGGTATTGCAATGCTTAAAAATGAGGCCTAGGGTCCGTACAATCTCTCAAAAATGCTAATATAATTGGATCATATAACCGTCCCTCAACGTGCAACGAAGAATCACTCCAAAGTTCCTATCTAGCGGAGAACATAAGACGGAATTGTTTGTAGGATACGAAACCACCTCAAAGCTATTCTTTCCAATCAATCTATCTTAGAGTTCGTACTAAAATAACACGAAGCTATTCTTTTCGATCGATCTAACCAAGAGTTCATACTAAAATAACACCAAAGAAAATTCAGATTCATAATATTCAATCCAACACAAGGAACTTCAAAGAGTGCCCCAAGATTTCTACCGGAGAAACAAAGACAAGAACGTGCATCAACCCCTATGCATAGATTACCCCAATGTCACCTCGGGAATCCGCGAGTTGAGTGCCAAAACATATATCAAGTGAATCAATACGATACCCCATTTTCATCATGAGTATTCAATTGCAAGACATATATAAAGTGTTCTCAAATTCATAAAAGTATTCAATCCGATAACAACAAAATCTCAAAGGGAAAAACTCAATTCATCACAACAACATAGAGAGGGGAAAACACCATATGATCCGACTATATTAACAAAGCCCGCGATACATCAAGATCGTGACCTTTCAAGAACACGAGAGATAGAGAGAGAGATTAAACACATAGCTACTAGTACAAACCCTCAGCCCCGAGGGTGGACTACTCCCTCCTCATCGTGGTGGCCGCCAGGTTGATGAAGATGGCCACCGGAGATGATTCCCCCCTCCGGCAGGGTGCCGAAAAGGGTCTAGATTAGTTTTCGGTGGCTACAGAGCCTTGCGGCGATGGAACTTCTGATCTAGGTTAACCCCAAGGGTTTCTGGAATTTTTGGGAATTTATAGGGTTAAGAGGGGGTGTGGGAGGCCACCGATGTGGGCACAACCCACCTGGGCGCGCCTGGGACCCAAGGCACGCCCTGGTGAGTTGTGCCCCCTCGGGGCACCCCCCCAGGTGCTTCTCTGGCCCATCCTGGGTGTTCTGCTCCATAAAAAATTTCCAAAAAGTTTTGCGGTGTTTGGACTCCGTTTGATATTGATTTCCTGTGATGTAAAAAACAAGCAAAAAATAGCAATTGGCACTGGGCACTAGGTCAGGTTAGTCCGAAAGTGATATAAAATTGCTATCAAATGACTGTAAAACATCCAAGAATGATAATATATCATCATCAATACTTCATAAATTATATATACGTTGGAGACGTATCAACCGAAAACTTGATACATGTGTGAATGCATAGACAAAACAAAGTGTCCCTAGTAAGCCTCTACTTGACTAGCTCGTTAATAAAAGATGGTTAAATTTCCTGATCATAGACATGTGTTGTAATTTGATGAACAAGATCACATCATTAGGAAAATGATGTGATGGATAAGACCCATCCGTTAGCTTAGCATAATGATCGTTAAGTTTTATTGCTATTACTTTCTTCATGACTTATACATATTACTTTGACTATGAGATTATGCAACTCCCAAATACCGGAGGAACACCTTGTGTGCTATCAAATGTCACAACATAACTAGGTGATTATAAAGATGCTCTACAGGTGTCTCCGAAGGTGTTTGTTGGGTTGGCATAGATCAATATTAGGATTTGTCACTCCGAGTATCGGAGAGATATCTCTGGGCCCTCTGGTAATGCACATCATGATAAGCCTTGCAAGAAATATGAATAATGAGTTAGTTGCGTGATGATACATTATAGAACGAGCAAAGATACTTGCTAGTAACGAGATTGAACTAGGTACGAGGATACTGACGATCGAATCTCGCGCAAGTAACATACCGATGAAAAAGGAAATAACGTATGTTGTTAATGCGGTTTGACCGATAAAGATCTTCATAGAATATGTAGGAACCAATATGAGCATCCAGGTTCCGCTATTGGTTATTAACCGGAGATGTGTCTCGGTCATGTCTACATTGTTCTCGAAGCCGTAGGGTCCGCACGCTTAACGTTTGATGACGATTTGTATTATGAGTTATGTGTTTTGGTGACCGAAGATTGTTCGGAGTCCCGAATGAGATCATGGACATGACGAGGAGTCTCGAAATGGTCGAGAGGTAAATATTGATATATTGGAAGATGGTATTCAGACACCGGAATGGTTTCGGAGTGGTTCGAGTATTTTTCGGAGTACCAAGGGGTTACCGGAACCCCCGGGGAAAGTATGTAGCGACCCGACTGACCGTGTCCTAGACTAGGGGGTACTCAACACGTCGTCTCCCGATCAGTTGGATTGGGCCGAGGACCCCCATGGACGCATACTCATGGGCCAGTTCGGACAGCTACCGCATGCAAGGAAGATTTCACAAGACTTGGCGATCAAGACAAGGACTCCTCCCCCACCGGTGTATTCGGCTAGGACTCTTGTTATCCTAGGCCTCTAGTGCATTATATAAACCGAGGCCAGGCTAGTCGATAGATATATACAACAATCATACCATAGGCTAGCTTCTAGGGTTTAGCCTCTCCGATCTCTTCGTAGATCAACTCTTGTACTACTCATATTATCAAGAATAATCAAGCAGGACGTAGGGTTTTACCTCCATCAAGAGGGCCCGAACCTGGGTAAAACATCGTGTCCCCTGCCTCCTGTTACCATCGATCCTAGACGCACAGTTCGGGACCCCCTACCCAAGATCCGCCGGTTTTGACACTGACATTGGTGCTTTCATTGAGAGTTCCGCTGTGTGATCGGTAAAAGGATCGACGGCTCGTCTGTAGGTCAACTGCGATGCCGGCATCTTCGTCGCCGGCTCGACTGGTCATCTTGGCTTGACCAAGGACCGTACTCCATCTCCGATCATCATGTTCGGACGAGGGATTTAATCAACATCAACTCCGATCTCTATCAAGATCATGGAGGAATCATCCATGGAGCTCGGGGGCTCAACGTCAACATTGCCCTCGGGCGACCGTGCAGTTTTTCCGAACAGCGAACTTGTATTCGCTGCCACCACCTCTTTCAGCATCGTTTTGACGATCCCTTTGGTGGAATTGTGCGGAATTGAGTCTACAACAACCCTGGAAAATTTCGTCGAGTTCCGATGGAGGAATCTCTGGTAATCCACGATATACCGGAACCCTGTCAAATCTAGACGGGAATCCGGACGAGTTTAGGGCGTGGTGTCCAGCTTCTAGCTCAGATGTCCTTTGGAAAATCCAACCGTTGATCGACTGCGGAATTCCTATATCTACCACCTCTCACAATTTCAGCTCGATCCGACCGTCCAAACTCCAGGAACCTTCCAATTAGTGCATCACTTTTCGGATCTGTTTTCTGCGCGAAAACGAATCCGACCCGAGTTCGTCTTTTTTTATGAACGGGATTTTGGACATCCCCTTTGAAGGAAGTTTTGTATGAAGTATTGTGTTTTGTTCTCGAACACATCCCACCAACTTTAAGATCTTTTGAACATGATCTTCAACATCATGCTGGTGTCAAACCAGTCCGGCAATATTGCTCCACGGCTGCCGACCTACGCTAGACACGTCGTCACTTTGTTGAGCCGAGCTCAACTTCTTTGGATCATCATCTCGGCAAGCCGAACAAGAGTCCGGCATCGCGAAGGATAAATCATCACCAACATCGCCGCCCCACGGATTACACGGAGTGGGCATACCGGCATCGCCGCACGGTCACTTCATCAAGCCGGCATCGACCACGTCACGACCTACATCGGCAGGGCCGCACTATTGCTTCTTCAAGATGGTGTCCATCACGCCAACCTACTTCGACATCTCGGCTGGACCGGGGGCTTCGCCATCTCTTCATCAACCTACTCCGGAGACTTCGGCGTCACTAGGCGACCAGCTCCATCACGTTAGCTGGACCGAGGGCTTTGCCTCGGCGAGCCAACCTTTGCCAGCATTGCCATACCGTCGCTTTATCGCCCATCAGGCAATGGGTGTGCGGATCGAGTCCCAATTTTTGAAATCACCTTTCTTCTGATTGCTATAACGAATAAACCAGGTGCTATTAACCCTACTATTTTTTGCTTGTTTGGGTTTATTTTTCCCAAGGAATTATTATTCTGTTTTGTCCATCATATGTACACAGGTCTATCAAATGGTGGCCGCATTAACAACGGTCGCATGGTGGTTCGGTCAGTCTCCGTACATAGTCCGGCTGATGCCGCATCCGGAACTCGAACCGACCTGTGATTTCAGGCTTTGCCACGCCTTTACTGCATCATGCCGACGCCCTGCATCGACATTGACTTCGGTGCCAGGCCATATTTCTTTTATTACTCACTTTGCATACATTATTTATTATGCAATTTTTTTATTATCATTATTATTATTATCTCCGGTTTGCACTATTTTTTGTGCACATGAAAATGATCCGGGTTGGGCAGTATCGTCAACTCGGCGTACTGACATACCATGCCACCTCGGCTAGACGGGGGGCTTTGTCAACACTTCATTACCCCATGCCGGGGACTTCGGCATCACTCTGCCGGCCTGCATTGACCGTGCTATGTCACCACTTTGGCGTGTCGAGCTCTCCGCTCCGCCACCTCGGGACCGGTTTGGGGGATGGAACCTTGTCCCGCATCAAGCTCGGACCGCGTCATCAATGCCGAACACCTTAACCAGCTAAGTCGCTTTCATGGTCAAAGTTTTATTTTTTAACTTGTGTTCGGTTCGACCAAGCATTATACTTTTTTGGAAAAAAGTCGCTTGTAAAAAATTTCCTTGTCCAAACTTTGTTTGTGACACACATATTCAAATACCCCGTTTATTTGGGGGCTTCCTTTATGAAGCTTTTCCTCTTGCATATGATTATACTTGTACGGCTTTGTTCCTTGTTCGTGTATTACGCCACAATATGCACCATATTGACTTAAGCGATTTGCAAGCTGGGTTGCCTGGCTCCTGTGCTTACCCCTACGTTCTCGATTGTTCGGCTAGGGAGTAAAGGGAGCACCTCTGCGATTGTCACGACCAGGTCCTCCGAGCTCTGACCTCAGACTGGGTGAAGCCGAAAGCTAGCGCTCTTATTGTTTTCAATCATGGTCGGCACACAACAGAACTCATGAGTACAAAAAATCTATTGCACAAGTCTCATAGCAATAATGAGCACCGAAGAAAGGTATCGGTGGGGATACTATTTTCTTCGAAGATGCTTCTTACACTTCGTCTGTAATATAGCATAAGTTCCCTGAGCACGCTTTGTCTGTTACAGCCTTATGGCCCGGTTGCCTGGTTATCGGAAACACTGTCGATATTCTCGACAGGTGGAGTACATAACACTTTTTGGTCCTTGACCGAAGAGGGAGAAGCCGATGGTCGGTTAAGACGCGTTTAAAGTTTGGTTGAACAAGGATATGATATAAGTACTTCGGTACATACAATCATTATACATAAAATTCTTTTTCACTTGGGGGCTCTTAAAATTTATATGAGCTATTTTATAGTAAATGTGTTTTCTTCTTGGTCGTTGCGAAGTCTTTTTCTATCGCTCCTTTTTCGACGTGAGTGTGTGGTCAATAGCCAGATAACCCATTTTCTCTCTAGTGACCGCTCGAGTTTAGTTCGCTAAACTGGTCTAACGAGAAGCACTCCGCCTTCAGGATAGGAGGCTGCAGCCGTAGGCTGACCCGCTTGAAGTCTAGAGATCGGATTTGTAATATTAATGCACGACAGAAGCACAATTTTTCCCCAATTTTCGGATTGGCATCGAACACTTGATCTTGTTCAGACATCAAGTTTTTACTGACGTTTTTTTGGTTTTCCAAGCTTATGGCACTTTTAAACTATTTGTGTGTTTCCAGCACAAGTCTCACAGTGCAATGCCGGACACCTTTATAGATTCAGCAAAAACATTATCGGATATTGCTATATATGCATTGGTTTCGAATTGTGTCTTCGGTCAATAGTTGGGTTGCCCGGCTCCTGCGCTTGCCTCCTACGTTCCGCTTTGTTCGGCTAGGTGTGCAAAGGGAGAACCACTGCGATTGTGCTTCCAGCTCACATGGTTAAGCACCTCAGTGGAGAAAGCCAAAAACTGACTGTCACAATAAGCATAAGCTGGTCAGCGATTCGATGACGGTGTTAAATGATAGGCCATTCATAACAATGGCCGAAGTGTTTACGGCTTGACCTCGACTGTCGCCTAACACTACCGGGGGCTATTAACTGGCCTCCCAAACTAAATCCTCGATATTTTGCTCTTACATTAGAGCTGAGGTTTCATGATCATGCTTATCATGACAACCCAAACAAAGGAACCGATAGCGGGACTATTTTCTTTGGAAGACATTTCTTATGTTAAACAGTAATATAACATATCTCTCTGCGTACCTTTGTTTATAAAACCGTATGGACAGATTGCCTTGTTTGTCGTAAATCTTTGCCCTCATAAAGGCTTTATAAAGTAGGACAAACACTCCTTGGCTACTGGCCGAGGAGGTGGAAGCCGATGGTCGGTCAACAAAGTTTTGTACAATGCGGATCCGAGAATTAATGACGTAAAGTACTTGGATACATAGAGTCATTACACATAATTTGTGATTTTACTATGGATATCGATCCTTAATTCGGCCACCCGTGCCCGCATTAAGGCTCGGGGGCTACTGGGCTTCGGGCTTATAATTTAAACATATTAAAGGGGCACATCGATCCCCTGATCTGGTGTTGCCACCTGACCAGTGTCTCGGGGGCTACTGCATTGCCTGTTCAATGCAGAAAATTTTAAGTGCAATACAGTTGCCGAGGAGATTTTGATCCTCAGGTTGGTCGGCCGCACCCAACCTGAGTCTCGAGGACTGAGCACGCCGATTTTTGTGTCCCGAAGTATTCTACCGAGCTAGGACTTGATCCTCAGGCCGATTTTGCAAATCAACCTAAGTCTCAGCGGCTACTGGGATCAGCGGTCTTACGTCATCCTTCAAGTGCATCTCGGGTTTTAAACCGATGCACACCTTGAGGGCTACTGGCTATATATCTCGGCAGAGAATAAATTGCACCAATCAAAAATATTGACAAAAAATCGGCCCACAGTCGGGGTGGTGCACCACCTCGGAAGCAGTCCGGCATAAAGCTCGGGCGCTAGTGGCTGGCTCCATAGAGGGCATTTCCAGCATTAAGCTCGGCTAAACTCCTTCAACTTTTTTGAACCAAGGTGATATGACACCTCGGATATATTCCGGTGTTGGAGCCCGGATACATTCCAGTGTTGGAGTTTGGACATAGTCCAGCATTGGAGCTCGAATACATTCCGGTGTTGGAGCTCGGAAAGCGGTCCGGCGTTGGTGCTCGGCTGCAAAAGATACCTCGAATGCAGTCCGGCGTTGGAGCTCGGACGCAAGAGGACACTGCCTCCCGTGAACAGCTTCAAACCCGAGGTGTGGTATAAAAATAACAAGGCATTGTCTCTCGATCAGTTGGATTGGGCCGAGGACCCCCATGGCCGCATACTCATGGGCCAGTTCGGACAGCTGCCGCATACAAGGAAGATTCCACAAGACTTGGCGATCAAGACAAGGACTCCTCCCCACCGGCATATTCGTCTAGGACTCTTGTTATCCTAGGCCTCTGGTGCATTATATAAACCGAGGCCAGGCTAGTCGATAGATATATACAACAATCATACCATAGGCTAGCTTCTATGGTTTAGCCTCTCCGATCTCGTCGTAGATCAACTCGTGTACTTCTCATGTTATCAAGAATAATCAAGCAGGACGTAGGGTTTTACCTCCATCAAGAGGGCCCGAACCTAGGTAAAACATCGTGTCCCCTGCCTCCTGTTACCATCGATCCTAGACGCACAGTTCAGGACCCCCTACCCAAGATCCGCCGGTTTTGACACCGACACCGACCCAAATGGATCGAAGTCTCTATACTTTAGTGTCATCCTTGGATCGGTATGCTGACACACACAATACACGAGGATTTAGAACAGAGGTAAATCACATGTATAAAGTAACGTAAATACTATTACCTCAATCCATATAGCGGAAGTAACAACAAAGTTGTGGTGTTCCCAACAACACCAACGACAAAGTTGAGTGTAGACATTATAACCCTAACGTATCACTTACTCATCGTAAGACTCCTGCAACATGAGATGTTGCAGCCATGTAGGTTAGTACATTGAATGTACTGGCAATTTCACACATAGAATAATAAGTAGAATATCTATCTCTACATGCATATTTGGCTGGTGGAGGCTCTAAGTTTAATTTTGCATAAAGCTAATTTTTCCCTACAACAAAGGAATAAATTTTATTTACTACCAAATTAAATTACCCATATTGAGAAGGTAACCCCAACTCAATCCTGAAATTCCCAAATGGTTAATAACCCAATACATTAATTAAGTAAAGTGATGAGATCAACCAATAATTCAAATACCATATACTCAAAAATGTCCATAACCGGGGACACGGCTAATCATGATTAGTTTGTACACTCTATAGAGGTTTGCACACTTTTCCCCAAAAGACTCGATCTCCTCCATTGAATTTCTCGCACTGCATGATGTTTGAGAGACGGATGATCGAGACACAGTCTTTCTAAGGAGGTCCCCTTAACTGATAGATAGGCCGGTACACCTACAATCCCCTACATATGCTAGCCTATCATGGAAAGGATTCCCATAACTTACTCAACAATGCCAGATCCCATAATGGCATGTGGCTGCACACGGAAGTTTCTAGCATGAATAATCTTATGACCCCTTAGAGCCTGGGTGGCATTCCATAGGCTGATCACACGGGTACTCCGGGATCCCCTTGGGCAAACACTGGGTTCTCCAGGTGCCCGGGCAAGCCACTGGGTTCTTCAGGGTGCCCCAACCAATCCACCCAGATGTGTATTAAAGTAGCCACCTTAAGTTTCCCTTAGTTATTATATCTCACAACTTGCATGATTCTCACATACCAATCCACGTCTACGAGCATGGCTAAGCAATATATGATAGAACGAATATTCCCGGGGTGTTTAAAAAAGGTAATAGGTTCCTACCTCATCAACTACATAGCAAATCCCCATTCCCAAATCCTACTCATGCAAATATTTGAGGGGTGAAACTAATGCATAAAAATTGGGTATAAAAAGTATGATCAAAGTGTGAACTTGCCTTTTACTGTTGATGAAGATTCTTCGCACTCATAATTTGTGATAGTTCTACTCGTCATACTCCAATCAATCTATCGTAAGCAATCAATTGTAACCACACATAAGCAATCACTCAAAGACCCAAAAAATACAAAGGAAGATTCCAAACACTCCAAAAGAACCGAATCAAATTATTTTGCAAGATCATATCCTAATTTCGGTGAAAAAGTATGGTGATGGCTCAAGATGATAGATTACGTCTAGGGATTCAATTGCAATAAGGAATCAATTGAAAATGCGCCACCGTTTACAAGATATGATCATATGAAGGTTCGAATAGTTTGAAAGGTTCCAAAGTTGAAACTAATGATGCTACTGGATATATAGGAAGTCAATATGAATATGTAGGAAAGAGAATTACTAGATTGAAAATAACGGATCAAATAATTCAACGTAACATTGAATCTGCTTAGAATGTTGTGTAACAACTCTTTCGTGGACTAGTAGAGTAACTGGCTAAGATTAAAGTTATATGTTGAAAAGATAACACTAATTGTATGAACGGAAAGATTTCTTCGATACAAATCCAACGCAATTGGATTCATCGCAAACGGAGTTAAGGATAAAAAGATATGATCAAAAAAAGTTTGAATATGAATCTGAATAAATTTTGAAATCTGAAAGTTGTAAAAAGTTTATTTGATATATTTACTACGTAGGTGGAATCAAGACAAAAAGGTAGGCGTTGGTTTTATCTAATTTGGGTGAACGAGTAAAAATTTATGGCTATTTGAAAAATCAGCGTCAAGCTGTTTTACAGAAGAAAAATAGGTATGACTAAAAGAACTCTAGGTCTAATGTACAAATACAGAGACTAATTGATAATCTAATTATTTTATCGTACACTAGTCTAAAAAAAATAAGCTATGGAAGTATAAAAAAATACGAAGAAAGATACCTTTATAAGTTAGAGAAAAGATGACTTCGGAGAGAGGAGACAAATTTCAAATGTCCCGCTGAAGAGAAGAAATATATTTTTCTTTAGTGAATCTAGTCAAACCAAAATATTGATTTAACCAAATTGGATGATTTTTGGAGGCTCTATGGGTCTATATTTATAGATGGAAAAGAGGCTTAGGGGTAAAAGGCTAAGCAATGTGGAACTAAACGTAGACGAAAAATAGAAAAGAAAGAAGAGGTGCGCCATGGGCCAAAAGGTTCGGCCACGCGCACGCACCACCGCTGCTGTTTTTTTTTTAATTTCGACCAAAGTGGAAAAATAAACTGGGAAGAAAAAAATTGCTGGCTGGGCCTGGCCCATGTAGGAAAGAAAAAAAGATGAGGCGCCCGCTGCCACTATGCTACGCATGTGGGCAACAAATAACTATGGCCTGCACGTATAGTTTGTTTTAAACAGAAACACAAAGGAAAACTGAATAACGATAATAAAATAATATTATATGTCAAAATTTTCAGAAAAATATTTCCTAAAAAATGAACATATTTTCAGCAGCAAATAAATTCTGCAAAAATTTAAATAAAGCAAATAGTACTACTGATTCCTTTACAGCCAAATAAAAATATTTTAAAATACCAAAATGATTTCAAACTCATTTTATCCAATTTTTTTACTGTAGGGAATCATTTTACCCTATTTCCCATATATTTTATTTTTGGAGAAAAATAATTTGAATAAAAACCAAATAACTCCAAATTGAAAATGTTTTCAAAATATCTTCAAAGGGACTTTCAATTTGATTCTTTTAAACTTCCAACTCATATTTCATAGCATTTGAAGAAGTCATTTTATCTTCTCTCATGAAAATCATTGAGTTGCGTAAAGTTTCTAAATTTGAAATATTTCCAAATGAAATTCAAATATTTTCAAAAACCCTTTTCTTTTTAAATGGAAGAAGTCATGTCATCTTCTCTCTAGGATTTTGTATTTGAAAAGAATATGAATTCATGAAGATCATAAATGCAAGGTGAAAGTTTGGGAAAGTCATTTCATTCCCTCTCATTCAACTTTCAAAAAGTTTCAAATTTCACTCAATTTCACACAAGCAACCACAATCAAACAAACAATCGAAACTATTTATTTAATATAACATTCCAAAATTTAGAATTTTTGGATGTTACAAACCTACCACCCTTAAAATGAATCTTGCCCTCGAGATTCGGAGAGGCTAGCAAGAAATACGTTAGGGTCGGGGTCTTCTCAAAATCCATCGATCGTCATAGGGGGGGTCTGGGGTGCTACCACCCTTAGAAGCATGGTTACGGTTCCATCAAAACTCAGGTACTACATCCTTATTGTTGGCAGTGTCGATCTTCTCAGATCTTCGGGAAAATTCCTACTCTGGCTCTTCCAGTAGTGGCATAACCTTTTCCTCAATTCTTCTGTCCTTTTATCTTGGTAAGGTCCTCCTGTGACTGGGTCTTCTTAGCTGACGGGTCTGGTGCCAATACTAAACAACTATCGATATCTCATGGTGGTCATCAAACAATTTGACTAGGTCCCTGCAGAAAATGGATCTGGGCTTCATTCTCACCGTATGACCTACGATTGGCAACAGCTGCCTTATACAAGGGAAAATTGTCATACCATTCTAAGGTTTAAACAAGGTTTTGATTGTCGTCGCTGTGTTATGGGTAAGTCACTCAGATTTACCATCCCATATAGCAAGGCGAATAATAAGAGTAAGTCAGCATGGTGATCAATCCATTCCACACCCAAATCATTACCTTGTATATGGTTTAGTGAATCTGGCATTCTAACACTCGGTCATCCTCACAAGCATTGTAGAATTCCTCTTGTCCACGAACTAAGTTCAAATAATCAATTGATTCTGCAAGCCAAACAAACATCTATCGTTTCTTCACACTCTCAGGTTTTGCGTAACTCCTACAAGATCTTCTGTTGATAAAGTCGTAACTCCTTCCAGGGTTTTTCCTTCAGCAAGAGTGTGCTTGCTTCTTGGCAGGTCCTGGAGCCTGTGGGTTATGGGCTGACCTCATCACATTTATAGCTTCAACTCATCCTGGGGTTACAACCGTTCCATATTACCAACATTATACCTCCTTTATATCCAATAGTACTTCATCCCTTCATATTCTTGGGGTATCCTACTTATCGAGATAAAACTCATACTTATTTTGTCTGAAGTCCACTCTGTGGAATATCATTATCTTTCTCAGGGGTCAAGTGTCCTCACAGGGTACTGCCACCCTTGAAATGCACAAATTCTTCCATAGACCTCATATCCTCGAAAATGGTTAAAATCTTTCTTCTTCATAGGGTAACAACTCATAAAATTCAATGTATGAAATCATGACACATGAACTTTATTGATTTCATGAACTTATTACAACCTCTTGCATATCCATTATATGCCTCAACTCAACACCTCAAAAAGAAATGTTCCCACTACTACTACTATTTAGCACAAGCCTCCTTTTCTTTGGGACAATCCCTGGCAAAGTGCTGATAACCCACAAGTATAGGGGATCGCAGCAGTATTCGAGGGTAGAGTATTCAACCCAAATTTATTGATTCGACACAAGGGGAGCCAAAGAATATTCTCAAGTATTAGCAGTTGAGTTGCCAATTCAACCACACCTGAAAGACTTAATGTCTGCAGCAAAGTATTTAGTAGCAAAGTAGTATGGAAGTAACGGTAACGGTGGCAAAAGTAACAGTAGCAGTTTTTGTAGCAATCGTAACAGTGGCAACAGAAAAGTAACTAAGCAAAGATCAATATGTGAAAAGCTCGTAGGCAATGGATCAATGATGGATAATTATGTCGGATGCGATTCCTCATGCAACAGTTATAACATAGGGTGACACAGAACTAGCTCTAGTTCATCAATGTAATGTAGGCATGTATTCCGAATATAGTCATACGTGCTTATGGAAAAGAACTTGCATGCCATCTTTTGTCCTACCCTCCCGTGGCAGTGGGGTCCTATTGGAAACTAAGGGATATTAAGGCCTCCTTTTAATAGAGTACTAGACCAAAGCATTAACACTTAGTGAATACATGAACTTCTCAAACTACGGTCATCACCCGGAGTGGTCCCGATTATTGTCACTTCGGGGTTGCCGGATCATAACACATAGTAGGTGACTATTGAATTGCAAGATAGGATCAAGAACTCACATATATTCATGAAAATATAATAGGTTCAGATCTGAAATCATGGCACTCGGGCCCTAGTGACAAGCATTAGGCATAGCAAAGTCGTAGCAACATCAATCTTAGAACATAATGGATACTAGGGATCAAACCCTAACAAAACTAACTCGATTACATGGTAAATCTCATCCAACCCATCACCGTCCGGCAAGCCTACGATGAGATTACTCACGCACGGCGGTGAGCATCATGAAATTGGTCATGGAGGAAGGTTGATGATGACGATGGCGACGGATTCCCCTCTCTAGAGCTCAGAACGGACTCCAGATCAGCCCTCCCGATGAAGATTAGGGCTTGGCGGCGGCTCTGTATCGTAAAACGCGATGAATCCTTCTCTTTGATTTTTTCCCCAAACATGAATATATAGAGTTGGAGTAGAGGTCGATGAATCCTTCTCTCTGATTCCCCCTGGGCGCGCCCTGCACCCTCGTGGACAGGGTGTGGGCCCCCCGATGCTAATTCTTTTGCCAGTATTTTTTATTAATTCCAAAATGTGTCTCCGTGGATTTTCAGGTCATTCGGAGAACTTTTATTTCTGCACAAAAATAACACCATGGCAATTCTGTTGAAAACAGTGTCAGTCCGGGTTAGTTCCATTCAAATAATGCAAGTTAGAGTCCAAACCAAGAGCTAAAGTGTTTGGAAAAGTAGATACGTTGGAGACGTATCAAGTGCCCTGGTTCATTACAACGAAAACATATTACTTCTGATCAATCTTGAGGTTTCCTTGTGATTATATAGCCTCCTTGGGTCCTCGTATTCCCTTTTGGGCAATCGCTAAAGTAGTGTCCTGAATTTTTGCACCTGAAACATGTGATATGACTCAGGTCCTTCTTTGTAGAAATTGGGTTGTTCCTGGAATCCAATCTATTTCTCTTCCTAGACTTTCCCATGCCAACCAGGGCTTCTATTTCATGTAGGTCATACTCTACTTCCACTGTCGGGAATGCTACTAGATTCCCCTTCAGACAATTCTGGGAGATGTGTCCTTCTTCTCCACATGAATAGCATGACTTGGTGCAGGGTTTAATTAGGTCTTCTTTGGGTGTGTCCTCCACCACTTCCTTCATCACAGGTTCTTCTAAAATTTCCATGAGGGCTCCTTTCATTGCTTCTTTCTTCTGCTGGATGCTTCTTTGAACCACAGGGTAAATGTGACACCAAGTAGGGTAGTGAGTAGTCCCTTCACACAAGAAACACGTAATCTTCCTAGTTGGGAATTCTTCAGCTGGGTGACTTTCTTCACAATGAGGGCATTCATCCTTGTGTTCTTTATGGTTTTGTCCTATTTCTCCACAGAGCTTGCATGGACAAGGTTTCTTCATATCATTTCCATAAGGTTTCAATTTCTAGGACACAAGCCAAGACTTTAGCAGAGTCAACTTAAATTCCTCACAAGTGGTTACTCTTTGCCATCCATTGATAGTTTGGTACATCCTCCACCAAGTAGCAGCACCTCTTTCAAAGCACTGAAGAGCATGCCGGGCCATATCCTTTTTGGCTATAGTGTTATTCTTCATGTGATCTTCCATGTTCTGAATCCATCGACCCGTCTCCAATTGAGTCATCGGTCCAGAAAATATGAGTTCATCTCCATTCATCCTCTATTGGTTCCAAGGGTTTTGGGTGAGATAAGAGAGATAGAGAGGGATACACACAATACAAACAATAGTTTTGAAGAGACGGATTTTATTTTGTGGCTGTCGGAAAAACATCAAACAAATGACAACTCACAATCGTCGTATCTAACGTAAGTATGTAACAGGGGTTTGGTCTTCTTCTGATTGTGCTTGCTGATCTTCTCAAGTTCTTCTGCCAGGTCATTTCTGTTGACGCGGAGTCTCTCGTGACGTCCTTTAATATTCTGGAGTTGCGTTCCACACTTCTAGGTTTCAACATCCTTGGCATGAACCATGGTCCTACTGTCCTTCAGTTCCTAACGAATCTCCAATATCTCAAGGTTTTGCTCCTCCATCTTGGCTACCTTCAGCTTCTGGGTCCTGAGTTCTTCATGAAATGCTTCCTTGTCAAATATGGCTTCCTGAAGGCCCATCTTAAAATTCTTGATGTAATACTCTAGATCCTGGCGATACACCAACTAAGGTTAAAACTTCATCTTTTGCTGATAGGTGCTCCATTAGCCCTTTTGTCATCCAATCCTTCCAAAGAAATGCATGCTTAACTCAGCCCGGTGACAATAGCATATGCGGGCGATAACATCATGGATAGCCGAGTTTATGCCCATGTCATTGCCATGAGCTATCATTCCATAGTTGATATCTCCTACCTTAGTGTTTTCTTGACTAAAACTTTGAGTTTAATGCTCCATGTTCCGGTCTTTCTCCAACACACCTTGGTCTTGGGTATTGACAGCTTCAATAGTCTAACAAGTTCCATAAGGGTAGCTTTCCTAGATCATACCAATCTGGGAATTCTTCAGAACCTTCAAATTCTCCTAGTATTCGGAGTCTTTAACCATTGTAGTTTCCATTATTATAATGCACGGTAAAATCCTCTTCATTCCGAAGTGGTCTTAGTTGTCCGATATCTTCTCGGAGTGGTCTCATCAGCTGAATCCTCACGTGTTCAGAAGGGGGGAAGGGTATTGTCCAACTAAAAGGGAATATTTGATAAAGCTCAGAAAGGAAGAGAGGTAAAAGATCTTTTTGAAAATAAAGTTTTAGAAAAAATCTTTCCTATGGGCTTGCTAGTTTCTAGGGGTCACGTCCTACAGTCAACATGTGCTCTGATACCATCTTGTAGCGACCCGACCCAAATGGATCAAAGTCTCTGTGCTTAAGTGTCATCCCTGGATCGGTATGTTGACACACACAGTACACGAGGATTTATAATAGAGGTAAATCACATGTATAAAGTAACGTAAATACTATGACCTCAATCCATATAGCGAAAGTAACAACAAAGTTGTAGAGTTCCCAACAACACAAACGGCAAAGTTGAGTGTAGACATTGTAACCCTAACGTATCACTTACTCGTCGTAAGAATCCTCCAACATGAGACATTGCAGCCATATAGGTCAGTACATTGAATGTACTCGCAATTTCACACCATAGAATAATAAGGAGAATATCTATCTCTACATGTGTTGGGGATATGACTACCAGGTATGACCCGCCCAGGAGGGGCTGGGTCAATCACAATGGCGGGTTACTTAAAGGAAGCCCGAAGAGTATACAAGGTGACGGTTTACGATAAGGCTTGTAATAGGCCCAAGCCCAGAGGCGGCTTAAGGCCCGTAAGTATAAACCGCCATGTATGAATAAGACTTGTAAAGTAAGGCATGTAAAAGATGTCACCGAGCCGGGCACGTTGTATGAGCCGGCCGGGACTCTGTAGGCCGCAGGGCGTCAAATCGTGTATATAAGGGGACGACCCGGCGATGGCTTAGGGCAAGAAACAACAGATCAAGAGCCAAGCTAGCATATTTCGCTCCTTGGTCATCGAAACCTAGCAATACCACATCAACTGGACTAGGCTTTACCTTCACCGCAAGGGGCCGAACCAGTATAAACCTATCGTGTCCTTTGTCCTAATTAACCCCTTTTAGCTTCCTAGTTGCGATGGCTCCACGACTAAGTCCTTTCACTAGGACATCTGCCGTGACAATTCCACGACAGTTGGCGCCCACCGTGGGGCCAGCGCACGATGGATTTGAGTTCTTGAAGGGCAGCTTTGAAGGGCTCAAGGGATACGTTGTGGGCCGGATGACCAAGAGTCGTCGCGGCAAGCTCTACATCGATGACGCAGGCTGGGGCCCCGACGCCGGCTCAATTGAGTACGGGTACCGGGTACCCTTCGGCGGAATCCATGTATTCATCAGCCGGATCGGCGAACCGGGCCCTAAGCTGGACATCTGCACCGACCTCATCGAGACGGCTCATCGTGCGAGACCCGCCCGGACTCAGCCCGTCGTGAGGCGTGCCTTTGTGGGTTGCATCCCTTGACGGGAGTTCTCTGAAGGATCCGTGGATGGCGGTGATACGGCTGTCTGCTCTGACGACGATTCGTCCATAGGTGAGACAAATTCATTGTATCAACTACAAGATGGCGGGCTTGGGGGTTGTTCCGATGGCAGCAGTATTCCGGACCCCTTTGAGCCACCAAACAGAGCGGGGATCTTCATGACTGGTACATAGCCCATTCAAAACTCTACGGCTGCGGCAGCGATAACCACCGGGTCTGTATCAGCCGGGTCAGGAGACCCCGTGTGACCACCGGCTCAGGTGCTGATGGATCTCATGGATAGGATGACGACCCTATTGACAGCCGTGGTCGAACCGGTGGATAAGGCTCAGCATGACGTGGAGGTGGCACGGTTACGTGGGGAGGTAGCACAAGCCAAGGAAAACTTGGCGGCCGAGGACGTTCGGATGGCTACAGAGCGGGCGGCTTTGGATGCTCGGGCTCAGCAGCTTCAATCAGTGGCTTTTCAGCTCTCGATGAATCTGAACACATAAAACAAGGTCATGAGGAGAAGGCACCAGAAGACTCAATCACGTCTGCCCCTGACTTACGATCCTAGGAATCTCTTCCACACACCCGGGGCCGGTCCCAGTAATCCGCCGGAGGCAACCCGGATTGCAACACCTGGGGCTCGGGTGCCGGTTCAGCCGTGGGCAATGGAACCCCCTCGTGTGAATATTGCTCCACCTCGTTATACACCAATACCACCGGGGCATTTTCTAACCCTTTGGAGAATCTGATCGCTGCATTGGCATGCTTGGCGGCTCTCCCGATGGAAGGCGACTCTCCGACGGCGATCGAAACGTGAAGGGTCCGAGAACTTCTTCAGACAGCTCTTGCGCAGCAGGAGTCATACTCTTACAGTCGAGACAGGATTCATTCAACCCCTCGCTCAAGCCGGAGCCCCAGCTATAGCAGGCATATGGATTCAGCGGCCGTGTCAAGCAACACCCAGCGCCGTAACCAGCCGCGCAGGCATGACCTGGCGCATGATGGAGCTCTTAACTTGGCTGACCAGGAGAGGACCCGCCAAGAGGCTGAGCAGGCGGTTCAACGGGCAGCTGAGCAGACCGTTCACCAAGCTTTTGTGGTTTATCCAACGACCTCTGTTGAAGCAGGTGTGACCACGAGGACCGGAGGCGTCCCTTGCTTGGTGCCGGCTCTGCGTAATGAGAGCTTGCCAAAGGATTTTAAGGGGCCTCGTAAGGTGCCTAATTACACAGCTGACTTGCAACCCGGGGCATGGATTGAAAGTTACGAGATGGCCATGGAGTTATTGGAGGTCAGTGACGCAGCGATGGCCAAGTACTTCACCATGATGTTGGATGGAACAGCTCGCACTTGGTTGAAGGGGTTGCCACCCAATTCCATCGGCTCATGGGCAGAGTTAAAAGCCCGGTTTATTCATAACTTCAAAGATACATGCAAGCAACCCATGTTGATTGTGGACTTGACTAATTGCAAGCAAGAGGAAGGTGAATCCACGACCCATTGGGTGCGCCAGGTGAAGGAAATAATACATTCATCTGATAAGATGGATGCCGGCTCCGCGGTCTTAATGTTGGAGAAAAATTGCCGTTTTCAACCTCTGAAACAGAAGCTAGGGCGGCTCAAGCGTGATTGAAATGACATGGGCCAGCTGATGGAAGCTCTGGTAAAATACGCCGACTCTGATAGTACCAAGGATCCCGCGTCTGATGAAGAGAAGACAGGGAAGGGAATGAAGAATGGCAACGGCAAAGGTCATCATCATAACCTGGAAAATCAAGGAGGTAATAATAAACGTAAGGCTAACGGTAGTCTGGAGTTTGTGGCTAACACCAACGCATAGGGCAACAATCAACAGCGTAAGGGGAGGCCACCTCCTCGGTCAGGCGGGTCAGGTCCCACCCTCTAGCAGTTGCTAAATGAACCCTGTCCAAGACACGACACCCGGGAGAAGCCGGCCACCCATCTATGGAAAGACTGTACGATCATGAAGGCTTTCAAGAATTCTAACATGTTCGACGATAATCATGGACCCGACAGCGGCTCAGGCGGTGGCGGCTTTCATGGCCCGGGCGGCGGCTTAGGCGGTGGCGGCTTTCATGGCTAGGGCCCTCAAGGCAATCAAGGCGGCTATAATCAGCAATCTGGCCAAGGTAGTCAGCAACAGTAGCAATCCAGGTATCAGAGTAACCCAAAGCAGCTGAGCAGTGGGCAGTATCACGTATTCACCACCAGTTTATGCAAAAGGGACCAGAAACTTCATAAGAGAGTTGTGAACGCTGTTGAGCCGACGGTTCCACGTTATTTGAGATGGTCTGAGCAGCCTATTTTGTGGAGTAGGGAAGATCATCCTCCCCGGGTTGATAATCCGGGTCACCTGGCCTTGGTGGTGGCCCCTCGGGTTGGTGGATATAAATTCACTAAAGTACTCATGGACGGAGGCAGTAGCATCAACATCCTCTATTATGAGACGTTCCGTCACATGGGGTTGACTGACAAAAGTATTAAGACATCCAACACCATTTTCCATGGAGTAGTGCCTGGTAAGTCGGCATATCCAGTTGGTAAGATTGAGCTGGAAGTAGCCTTTGGAGATGAGCATGATTCTAGGGCAGAGAAGTTAACTTTTGAAGTGGTCAAAATCAAAAGCCCATATTACGCCCTATTTGGACGGCCGGTTTATGCAAAATTCATGGCACGGTCGTGTTATGTTTATCTGCAGCTCAAGATGCCGGGTTATAAGGGCACTATCACAGTGCATGGAAGTCGGAAGATAGATTTGGAATGTGAAGAAGGTGATGCTGCTTACGCCGAATCTGTTTGTGCGACAGAGGAGTTGAAGTTTTACAAGGATAATGTTGATCCAACGGACATGGCGTCTTTGAAAAAGCCAACTACGGAGCATGAGCCGGCGCTGAAGTTTAAGTCAACTGACGATACCAAGATGATTGATTTTGTGCCTGGCGACTCATCCAAACAATTCATTATTAGTGCTAACTTGGATCCCAAATAGGAAAGCGCGCTCATCGAGTTCATCTGTGAGAACCGGGACATCTTTGCATGGAAGCCTTCTGACATGCCGGGTGTACCGAGAGAACTCGCTGAGCACACTCTCAATATTAATCCAAAGTTTAAGCCGGTCAGGCAGTTTCTTCGGCGGTTCAACGAGGAAAGGCGCAAGGCTATTGGAGAAGAGGTGGCCTGACTCTTGGTGGCCGGGTTTATTGTTGAAGTTTTTCACCCAGAGAGGTTGGCTAACCCAGTGCTTGTGCTAAAAAAGAACGTCACTTGGCATATGTGTGTGGATTACATAGATTTAAATAAGGCTTGTCCGGCTGATCCTTTTGCTCTCCCTCGTATTAATCAAATCATTGATGCTACGGAGGGTTGTGAGCGTTTGAGTTTTCTGGATGCTTATTCTGGCTATCATCAGATCAAGATGGCAGTGAAGGACCAAGAGAAGACGGCTTTCATTACCCCGTTTGGAGTCTTCTGCTATGTATCTATGCCTTTTGGGCTTAAGAGTGCCCAGGTGACTTATCAGCAGTGTGTGCAGAACTATCTTCATAATCAGATTGGGCGTAATGTTCATGCTTATGTGGATGATATAGTGGTGAAATCCAGAGAGAAGGAAACTCTAGTAGATGACCTGAAGGAAACCTTTGATAACCTCTGGGTCTACAAGATGATGCTTAACCCGGCCAAGTGCGTTTTTGGAGTCCCAGCTGGCAAGATTTTGGGTTTTTTAGTGTCTAATAGAGGCATTGAGGCTAACCCAAAGAAAATTAAGGTGATTATGTCTTTAGATAAGCCGACGTGCATCAATGACGTTCACTGGCTGGCAGGTCGTGTCGCAGCTTTAAGCTGGTTCATAAGTCAGTTAGGTGAGAAGGCTATGCCGTTGTATCAAATGATGAAGAAGACGGATAATTTTGTCTGGAGTGACGCTGCTAACTCTGCCTTTGAAGATCTGAAAAGACAGCTCGCCGAGCCACCGGTTCTTGCTGCTCCCATTGAGAAGGAGGCACTATTGTTATATGTGGCTGCTAACACACGTGTTGTCAGTGTGGCCATTGTTGTAGAGCGCAAGGAGGCTGGCAAGGAACATCCAGTTCAACGGCTGGTTTATTATGTCAGTGAGGTGCTCATTGAGTCCAAGCAGAGATATCCACATTTGCAGAAGCTTGTTTATGGGGTGTTCATGGCAAGCCGGAAGCTTAAGCATTACTTTCAGGGTCATCCCATCACTGTGGTTAGCTCTGCTCCTTTAGAAGATATTATTCAAAATAGAGAAGCCACAGGAAGAGTCGCCAAGTGGGCCATTGAACTTGGGTCTCATGGTTTAAACTATGTGCCACGTACTACCATCAAATCTCAAGCACTGGTGGACTTCATTAATGATTGGACGGAGTTGCAGATACTTGAAGAGAAGCTAGACAACACATATTGGACGATTCAGTTTGATGGGTCCCGATAATTGGAAGGCTCGGGGGCTGGAGTTGCTTTAACTTATCCTCGAGGTGACAATTTTTGTTATGTGTTGTGATTGATGTTTCCTTGCACTAACAACGCATCTGAGTATGAGACCTTACTCCATGGGCTTCGAATGGCTAAAGAAATGAGTGTAAGCCGGGTACGGTGCCTTGGCGACTCAGATTTGGTGGCTCAGCAAGTATCAAGCAAGTGGGATTCCAAGGATCCTCTCATGGCGGCTTATCACCGTGAGGTTGACGCTGTTGCTGGACACTTCAAGGGTTATCAAGTGGAGCACATCGACCGCAGAAAGAACGAAGTGGCCGATGCTTTAAGCCGGTTGGGATCTCAGTGTAAGCCGGTGCCGCCTAACACTTTTTTAGATGTTCTGCATAACCCTTCTGTCAAGTTGCCTACAGAAGAAGATTTGGCCGTTCCAGACCCGGAGGCACAATTGGTGGCGGCTCTTCATGTCATTCCAGATTGGACAGTGCCATATTTGGCTTATATGACCTGGGTGAGTTGCCGGAGGATGAGACCTTGGCTAGACAGACAACCCGGCGGTCTAAGTCAATGCCAATTTCCAATGGTGAGTTGTATCATCGCAGTGTCATCGGAGCGTTTCAATATTGTGTCTCTCCTGAAGAAGGTCAAGAAATTCTTCGTGAGATCCATGAAGGGGATTGTGGCCATCATGCCGGTTCAAAGTCTCTTGTGGCCAAAGCTTTCCGTCATGGTTTTTACTGGCTGACGGCTCACGCCAATGCGGAGGATCTGGTCAGTAGGTGCGATGGGTGTAAAAAAATCTGCACGACGAGCGCACGTGCTGGCTCAAGAATCGAGGATGATTCCAATTACTTGGCCGTTTGCAGTTTGGGGGCTCGATATGGTTGGACCTTTCAAAAGATCCAAAGATAAAAAGACACATCTTTTGGTGGCCGTTGACAAATTCACAAAATGGATTAACGCAGAGCTAGTTAGTAAGTGTGATGCAGCCACAACGGTTCAGTTCATGAAAAAGGTGATCTTTTGTTTTGGCTTTGCACACAGCATTATAACTGACAATGGTCCTAATCTGTCCAAAGGTGCTATGGAGGAATTTTGTCAACGTGAGCATATCCGGCTTGATGTTTCGTCAGTGGCTCACCCCCAATCTAATGGTCAAGCTAAGAGAACAAATCAGGAAATCTTAAAAGGTTTCAAGCCCCGGCTTATGGTTCCTTTACAATGGACACCGGGTTGTTGGGTGGAGGAGTTACCCTCGGTGCTATGGAGCATCAATACCACCCGTAACAGGTCTACAGGTTATACGCCTTTCTTCATGGTTTATGGAGCAGAAGCAGTCCTGCCTAGTGACATCCATCATGACTCACCCCGCGTGGCGGCTTACGTTGAAGCTGATAACGAGCAAGCCCGACGGGATGCTCTTGACTTATTAGATGAGGAGCGAGACTTGGCAGCGGCCCGATCAGCAATTTACCAACAGGACTTGCACCGTTATCATAGCCGTCGGGTTAAGTCCAGAACCTTTCAAGAAGGTGACCTGGTGCTTCGGCTCATCCAGGATCAATCTGATGCGCACAAGCTATCCCCACCTTGGGAAGGACCCTTTGTGGTCAGCAAGAACTTAAACAACGTGTCATATTACCTTATCGATGTTCAAGAGCACAAAGACTCACGTAAATCGAAGGAGGAGACCCGCCGGCCGTGGAATATTGCTCATCTTCGACCTTACTACACTTGAGCCACCGGCTCTCATAATGTACATACTTTGACGTTGTATATATTATGATAAGTAATAAAGCAGGACCTCTGTCCTTTTCATCTTCAATGATCACATATCTTTATTATTTTAATTATTAAACGACCAGTTGGGGGCTGATCGTATTCGAATCTAGCTTAACCCTCTCGGTCCGGCTCATGATCGTATTCGAATCTAGCCGTTAAAACCTCATGGTCACCAGGGGGCTTCCTGTTCAAAAATAGGTCGTATTGAAACCAAAGAGAACATAGTTGTCATAACCCTCTTGATCGGCGCAAAGCCAAACTCACTAGGGGGCTTCTTGATCGTATCCGAAACATAGCTTAACCCCTTTTGGGTCCGACTTGGATCGTATTCGAATCAGGTTCGTTAAAAACCTCTCAAGGTCATTTGGGGGCTTCCTGTTCAAACATAGGTCGTATTCGAACCAAAGAGAACATAGCTGTCGGTACCCTCTTGATTGGTGCAACGCCAAAGCCACTGGGGCTACATGATCGTATTCGAATCCTAGCTTAACCCCTTTGGTCCGGTTTACTGATCGTATTCGAATCAGAAGCCTCCAAATTTTTCTTAATGCTTGTTTTACATTGTTTGAAAGATACTCCTTTGTTTTACTGGTTTTTTGTTGTCTCGAATCTAACTGTAAGTATGGTTTCAATTTAAATCGGCTCGGTTATTTGACAATGAGTTGCCAAGGTATAACAGTCATCAAGCATATGGAAGTATTGACCTCTAAAAATATTGGGTTGTCACCCTTACTGTCCGGGTCACATAAACCGGCAGTCCAGAATCAAAGAACGCAGGTATGACATTGTCGTTCATAAACAGACTTATCTGTGTTTTTTCTTTAATCAAAGGCTTTCTAGCTTTATTTATCTTTTCATCTGGCCCTGATTATTCTGTTATGGTAAATTCATAATTATGTATTGGATGTTTTGACCTGTCTAGCGACAAACCGCCAGGACAGTTTCTCATCTTTTACATATAGGAACAGGTTTAAACGCTACAGATATGATAAAGGATATAAAGCATATATTTGCATGATGGATAAAAATAGTTGTACGCAGTATGATATGCACGACGGCATAGGCAGAACATGCAGTTCCAAGCTAGCCTATTACAAGGCGTTGGGAGCCCAAAAGGTTAAAACTATTTTTTCTCTTAAGCAGATGTTAAGCTAAGGCCGATTCATTAAGTCTTGGCCGAATTATTTGGACGGTTATGACTCCTCCCTTGCCGGTTCATCTCCCTCCACTAGTTGGAAGCTAGGCTTGGACCAATCAAAGCCATGAAGAGCAACGAACTCAGCTTCATCATCAATTAGACCAGCCGGGTCAATTTCTGGGGCAAAGGTGTGTTGGCGAACCGGCAGGATGAGATCTGTCACTTTATACGAAGGAGTCACCATCTTTTTATTATCAACATCAAAACCCGGCTGATACTTATCAATGTTGGTCTCGTCGCCAAGAATGGTAGCCTGAGGACGAACTCCCCTCACACAAGCAACAAAATCATCTTGATCAAACTGAGTCCCATCTTCCTTAAAGGGGGGATACCCCTTGGCTACGTCCGCCGGGTCTAGTTCCGGCACCCAGGCTTTGGAGCGGCTTAGAGCAGTTAAGGCTCCGGCTCTTGCACAAGACTGCTTGACTTCTTCGAATCTGGCGGGTAAGATAGATAACTTCTTCAAAACATCACTCAAGAGGTTTGGTCCTTGGTTGGCTGGGGAGATAATGGCAAGCGCCCGTTGACCTCCAGTGTACAGTTTCTCCACCAGGGTGTAAATCGCCTTGAGTTTTGTCAAGCTGTTTTGGCTCAGATTGCTGCTCCGTGGACCTATGAGTATTTTAAAGGGTTAAGCAGGCGGCTTATATTTCTGGCAAAAATAGAGTTTCAATAAATAATACAATGACTCACCAAAGATTGCAGAGACCATCTAAGACACCCGGTTCTTTAAACCGGTGAGCTTAGTGGAAACCTCCTTGAGAGCCGCCTCGGCTGTTTCAGCATGCTGTATCAGCAAGGTTTTTTCATCGGACCAAGATTTTTTTCTCTGCGTCAAAGCTGGTCTTCGGTTTTTCTGCTTCAGATAGGCTCAACTGGAGTTTAGAGTCAGCATTTTTTATCTCAGTCTCTTGAGCCACCAACCGGGTCTTTGCATCAGTCAGTTGAGAACCCAATTCAGTTATGGCGGTCTACGGACATGCACAGGTGTGTCAGAAGTTTATTCCAATAAAGGTCATAGTGATTAAAAGTCCCAAGCACTTTGCAAAGCAACACTACTTGGCACTTGGGGGCTAATGTCTGTCAAAGCAATTCTTAAAAGGCACAAAAAACTCTTTTAAAGTACCAAGCATTTTACAGGTAACAATGCTTGGCACTTGGGGGCTAATGCATGATATTCAGATTTTTTCCCCCTCTTGAGCCAGATAACAATATTAGTTTGGACTAATTCAAGACAGCTATGAAGTTAAGTACCGGCTCATTCATGAGGAATTAAGCTGGTCCTTGGGGACTACATGTGCGAATTTATGCTAATCCATTGGACTTAGGGAAAATCTAAAACAGAGCATCAACCTATATCACAAGTCTACAGATCATTCAGGTTCATCATAATCCGGAGACTTGGGGGCTGGCAGAGCATATGTAAACTAATGAAAGCCGGAGAACATACGTCATATTTCAGTTGCAGCTGTTTGACCATCTCAATTTCAGAGTCATGGCTGGAGTGCACATGACTGAGGTATCCAGATAGCACGTCACTAATGCTCAGGTGAGCATAGTGAGAGACGTCAAACCACACTTTCTGCCTTTCCAAACCTCTTGCTTGGCAGAATGCCTGGCCAATACAGTCGGATTGCCCGGTTCAACAAATCTACTTCCAGTAATTAAAACATCATCGTCGTAAGTCGCCGGTGGGTTAGCTAAGCTCGACGGTTCAACAGTAGACGGGTTGAGAGTAGTTTCATCAACAAACGGTTCAGGAGGATCTATTTGAACATTGACTGCAGGGTCTTCTGGTGCTTCAGATTGTTCAGGAGCAGGAGTTGGTATTGTTGGTTCAGGAGCAGGGTCTTCCGCCGGCTTAGCCACCCTGGCCTTCTTGGGCTTTGCTTGACCGCTAAGAAGAATTTTATGAGTCGGTATAATGATACAGACTTAAAGATGCAGAAGAAAGATAATTTTCTTTACCCAGGGGCAGTCTTGAAAGCCGGAAATTGAGTTTGAGAGGAATCACCAGAAGAATGAGAGACCTCCTACAAAAGTGAAGTCAAAATTTAAAAGAGCAAGGAAGTAGATTCATTGACAAAAGCAAAAGTCAAAGGTGAAAGAAACCTCATTCTGGCGTTTCTGAGGAGTTTTTGGTAAGCCGGAGGGCAGTTCATTATCACCATTGGTCTGGGCTTGACAACGGCTCTCATGTTGTTGCTTTTTCAAAAGAAAATGAGGATCCAAATAAGCCAAAGGGTGTGAAAACCTTACTTTCTGGGTTACCAGTCGAGGTTTCTGTCTTGGCAAAGGTTCTGAGTCGGAGGAAATAGTTACCTCTTCTTCTACTGTCTGGATAGCCCCTGTGTCGTCCTAGCAATAGTCAGTGTCAATAAGGTTGTTAAAAAACAGGCCAAGAGAGTCAAGGGCTACCTCCGACTCAGAGACATCATCCAGCTTGAACATATCAGAAGCAGTTCTTTTCTTCTTGGATTTTCAGGTTGTCTTCTTGGCGGCTATGGCGGCGGCTCTAGCCTTCTTGGTAGCTTCATGATCATATTTGGCCTTCCAAAAGTCAGATTTGGCATGTAGGCCAATAACAGGTTAAAATTCATGCAAGTACTTAACTACTGAAGGAAAAAGGGGGTCAAGGGGATTTACCTCTGGTGCCGGGTTAAGTTTACATAAAGGATTCAGTACAACTTTACTGCAGTCCTCATATTTACTGTTTACGAGGGTGGTTGACATTTCAACAATGGCTTCTTCCGTCAGTTGTACAGAGCTATGACGCAGAGGGTCATCTGGTCCTCCGGCATAGTTATACATCAAGGCAGAGCGGTGGCTCAGAGGAATGACCTGCCATGCGACCCAACAACGGATCAAGTCAACTACAGTTAGGCCGTTTCCCAACAAGGCTTGAATCCTTTTTATTGATGGGATGAGCTTCTTACGTTCAGCAGCAGTAAGCTTGTCAGGGAGCACAAAGTTAGACTCAAGACGCTCCGCGCGATAACCCGGCATTGGTTTTTCATCAGCTGTCGACGTGTCTTTGCAATAAAACCATGTTTGATTCCAATCCTTGGGATGGCTTGGTAAGACTACTAAGGGAAAGACAGCACCCTATCGGCACTAAATCGAAATTCCACCAAGTTCCAAGCTAAGGTCGTTGGTGCATTCATTCTGGCGGTTCAGATAGAAATACTCTCTGAAGAGTTCAATAGTAGGTTCTTCTTGAAGATAAACCTCACAGAGAACTTGAAAATTGCAGATATTGGATATGGAGTTGGGTCGAAGATCTTGTGGATGAAGCATGAAAAAATGCAGAACATCCCTGAAGAATTTTGAGCCGGGTGGTGAAAAACCCCGATTCATATGATCAGTAAAGATGATGACTTCACCGTCTTTGGGCTGAGGTCGTTCTTCGGCCGGGTCAGGAGCATGATAGGACATAATGTTCTTCTCTGGTAAATATCTGATGGTGAAAAAATCCTTCAAAGTGTCATCAGTGACTGTGGAAGGGACCCAGTTGCAGACTGTTGGCGTCTTCGACGGCATAATGAAAAAGGACAAGATGAAAACAAAGTAATTTGCTGGTTCAAATTAATTGGTGGAATTACAGGTTAATGATTATAGTACAGATGAGTAATGGCGTCTTAAGTAAGGGCTAATGATATATGAAGTAAAATGAGCCGACATGATAAGCCGCCATGGCTAAAGGTATTCGAAGGTTGCCTGAGACAGAATTGGCTAAGTACTGAGATAAACAAGTTTCACAAGCTGTTGCTACTATTTTAGATCAAGATGGTTCAAAAAAGAAAAATAAATCTAGACCTAAAAAACCAGCATAGAGGAGTTCATCAGTTCTAAGGAGGCCTTTGTACAAGAAAAAGGGATCTGCTAGCATCTGGAATGGATGCAAAACAACTACCACATGAGTTCCATACTTCTTTTAGATCAAAGGAGGATGTGGTGGAGAAACTACAAAGAATCCGCGAAGAACACAGAAGGAACTCGCAAACCCTAATGCAGATCTAAGGTATGGGAAAGCAAGGACTTACGGACGCAGATCTACTGCGGAGTCACCGCCGTTTTCTCTGGACAAACTCCGGTTGATGCAGCGGCCAAGTTTGAGGACGATGGTGAGCGCTGCGGCAGCGGTGGAGTTCGAGCGTTGAAAGTTACAAGGGGAAGAAGATGATGGAAAAGGGAGAGAATGAGAAGAAGACCGGTCACGGCTATTTATAAGGAAGGACTCATAAGTGAGCGTGAAAAATGAGGAGGTCGAAACATGGTTATCCAGCTACCCAGGTGCCTCGATTTTTGGAAAGGCATTAAAGAAAAAGATCCGTTAAAGATGACGTGGTGGCGGGTTTCCGAAAAATCCGGAGATGACGTCATGATGGGTTACAAGGCTTTCGCAGCAGTAATAGATGGATTTTTTCTAAGTGTGGGAGATTGACAAGAACAAAGTTCAAATCAACCTGGGGCCTAATGTTGGGGATATGACTACCAGGTATGACTCGCCCAGGAGGGGCCGGGTCAATCACAATGGCGGGTTACTTAAAGGAAGCCCGAAGAGTATACAAGGTGACAGTTTATGATAAGGCTTGTAATAGGCCCAAGCCCAGAGGCGGCTTAAGGCTCGTAAGTATAAACTGCCATGTATGAATAAGACTTGTAAAGTAAGGCATGTAAAAGATGTCACCGAGCCGGACACGTTGTATGAGTCGGTCGGGACTCTGTAGGCTGCAGAGCGTCAACCCGTGTATATAAGGGGACGACCCGGCGGCGGCTTAGAGCAAGAAACAATAGATCGAGAGCCAAGCTAGCGTATTTCGCTCCTTGGTCATCGAAACCTAGCAATACCACATCAACTGGACTAGGATTTACCTTCACCGCAAGGGGCCGAACCAGTATAAACCTCTGGTGTCCTTTGTCCCGATTAACCCCTTTAAGCTTCCTAGTTGCGATGGCTCCATGACTAAGTCCTTTCACTAGGACATCTGCCGTGACAATTCCATGACAACATGCATATTTGGCTGGTGGAGGCTCTAAGTTTAATTTTGCATAAAGCTAATTTTTTTCCTACAACAAAGGAATAAATTTTATTTACTACCAAGTTAAATTACCCATATTGAGAAGGTAACCCCAACTCAATCCTGAAATTCCCAAATGGTTAATAACCCAATACATTAATCAAGTAATGTGATGAGATCAACCAATAATTCAAATACCAGATACTCAAAAATCTCCATAACCCGGGATACGGCTAATCATGATTAGTTTGTACACTCTGCAGAGGTTTGCGCACTTTTCCCCACAATACTCGATCTCCTCCGTTGAATTTCTTGCACTACATGATGTTTGAGAGACGGATGATCGAGACACAGTCTTTCCGAGGAGGTCCCCTTAACCGATAGATAAGCCGGTACACCTACAATCCCCTACATCTGCTAGCCCATCATGGAAAGGATTCCCACAACTTACTCAACTATGCCAGAGCACACAATGGCATGTGGCTGCACATGGAAGTTTCTAGCATGAATAATCTTATGCTCCCTTAGAGTCTGGGTGGCATTCCATAGGGTGATCACACGGGTACTCTGGGATCCCCTTGGGCAAGCACTGGGTTCTCCATGTGCCCGGGCAAGCCACTGGGTTCTTCAGGGTGCCCCAACCAATCCACCCAGATGTGTATTAAAGTAGCCACCTTAAGTTTCCCTTAATTATTATCTCTCACAACTTGCATGATTCTCACATACCAATCCACGTCTACGAGCATGGCTAAGCAAGATGACACAACGAATAATCCCGGGGTGTTTCAAAAAGGTAATAGGTTCCTACCTCATCAACTACATAGCAAATCCCAATTCCCAAATCCTACTCATGCAAATATTTGAGGGGTGAAACTAATGCATAAAAACTGGGTATGAAAAGTATGATCAAAGTGTGAACTTGCCTTGTACTGTTGATGAAGATTCTTCGCACTCATAATTTGTGATAGTTCTACTCGTCATACTCCGATCAATCTATCGTAAGCAATCAATTATAACCACACATAAGCAATCACTCAAAGACCCAGAAAATGCAATGGAAGATTGCAAAAACTCCAAAAGAACCGAATCAAATTATTTTGCAAGATCAGATCCTAATTTCGGTGAAAAAGTGTGGTGATGGCTCAAGATGATAAATTACGTCTAGGGATTCAATTGCAATAAGGAACCAATTGAAAATGCGATACTGTTTACAAGATATGACCAAATGAAGGTTTGAATAGTTTGAAAGGTTCCAAAGTTGAGACTAATGATGCTACTAGATATAGGAAGTCAATATGAATATGTAGAAAAGAGAATTACTAGATTGAAAATAACGGATCAAGTAATTCAACATAGCATTGAATCTGCTTAGAATGTTGTGTAACAACTCTTTGGGGGACTAGTAGAGTAACTGGCTAAGATTAAAATTATATGTTGAAAAGATAACACTAATTGTTTGAACGGAGATATTTCTTCGATACAAATCCAACGCAATTGGATTCATCGCAAACGGAGTTAAGGATAAAAAGATATGATCAAAAAAGTTTGAATATGAATCTAAACAAATTTCAAAATTTGAAAGTTGCAAAAAGTTTATTTGATAGATTCACTAGATAGGTGGAATCAATACAAAAAGGTAGGTGATACGTTCATTTTGCATCATACTTTTATATCGATATTTATTGCATTATGGGTTGTTATTACACATTATGTCACAATACTTATGCCTATTCTCTCTTATTTTACTAGGTTTACATAAAGAGGGAGAATGCCGGCAGCTGGGATTCTGGGCTGGAAAAGGAGCAAATATTAGAGACCTATTCTGCACAGCTCCAAAAGTCCTGAAACTTCACGGAAGACGTTTTCAGAATATATAACAAATACTCAGCGGAAGAAGTTCACCATGGGGGCCACACCCTGCCCACGAGGGTGGGGGCGTGCCCTACCCCCCTGGGTGCGCCCCCTACCTCGTGGGCCCCCTGGTGGCCCTCCGGTGGCCATCTTCTGCTATATGAAGTCTTTCGATGGGAAAAAAATCATAAGCCATCTTCTCGGACGAAACTCCGCCGCCACGAGACGGAACCTTGGCAGAACCAATCTAGGGCTCCGGCAGATCTGTTCTGCCGGGGAAACTTCCCTCTGGGAGGGGGAAATCATCGCCATCGTCATCACCAATGCTCCTCTCATCGGGAGAGGGCAATCTCCATCAACATCTTCATCAGCACCATCTCCTCTCAAAACCGTAGTTCATCTCTTGTATCCAATTCTTGTCTCCAAGTCCGGGATTGGTACTAGTAGGTTGCTAGTAGTGTTAATTACTCCTTGTAGTTGATGCTAGTTGGTTTAATTGGTGGAAGATCATATGTTCAGATCCTATATGCATATTAATACCCCTCTGATTATGAACATGTTTATGCTTTGTGAGTAGTTACGTTTGTTCCTGAGGACATGGGAGAAGTCTTGCTATTAGTAGTCATGTGAATTTGGTATTCGTTTGATATTTTGATGAGATGTATGTTGTCTCTCCTCTAGTGGTGTTATGTGAACGTCGACTACATGACACTTCACCATTATTTCGGCCTAGAGGAAGGCATTGGGAAGTAATAACTAGATGATGGGTTGCTAGAGTGACAGAAGCTTAAACCCTAGTTTATGTGTTGCTTCGTAAGGGGCTGATTTGGATCCATATGTTTCATGCTATGGTTAGGTTTACCTTAATACTTTTGTTGTAGTTGCAGATGCTTGCAATAGAGGTTAATCATAAGTGGGATGCTTGTCCAAGTAAGGACAACACCCAAGAACCGGTCCACCCACATACCAAATTATCAAAGTACTGAACGTGAATCATATGAGCGTGATGAAAACTAGCTTGACGATATTCCCATGTGTCCTCGGGGGCGCTTTTCTCTATATAAGAGTTTGTCCAGGCTTGTCCTTTGCTACAAAAAGTATTGGGCCACCTTGCTGCACTTTATTTACTTTTGTTACTTGTTGCTCGTTACAAATTATCCTATTGCAAAACTATCTGTTACCACTTATTTCAGTACTTGCAGAGAATACCTTGTTCGAAACCGCTTATCATTTCCTTATGCTCCTTGTTGGGTTCGACACTCTTACTTATCGAAAGGACTACGATAGATCCCCTATACCTGTGGGTCATCAAGAATCATTTTTGGCGCCATTGCCGGGGAGTGAAGCGCCTTTGGTAGGTGGAATTTGGTAAGGAAAAATTTATATAGTGTGCTGAAATTTACTGTCACTTGTTACTATGAAAAGTAATCCTCTGAGGGGCTTGTTCGGGGTATCTTCACCCCGACCAGTAGAGCAAAGAGTTGCTCCTCAACCTACTGAACCTACTGAAAATGAAAATGTCTTCTTTGAGAGAGGAGACAAATTTCAGAAGTCCCGCCGGGGAGAATACTTTTTTTAGTGAATCTAGTCAAACCAAAATATTGATTTAACCCGAATCGGATGATTTTTGAAGGCTTTATGGGTCTATATTTATAGATGGAAAAGAGGCTTAGGGGTCAAAGGCTAGGCAATGTGGGACTAAACATAGACGAAAAATAGAAAAGAGAGAAGAGGTGTGCCATGGGCCAAAAGCTTCGGCCGGCCACGCGCACGCACCACGGCTGCGTTTTTTTTTAATTTCGGCCAAAGTGGAAAAAAAGAAAAAAAAAACGGGAAGAAAAAATGGCTGGCTGGGACTGGCTCATGTAGGAAAGAAAAAAAGATGGGGCGCCCACTGCCACTATGCTACGCAAATGGGCGACAAATAAGTATGGCCTGCACGTATAATTTTTTTAAAATAGAAACAAAAAGGAAAACTGAATAACGATAATAAAATAAAACTTTATATAGGCATGTTATATATCAAAAAAATTAGAAAAATATTTCCTAGAACATGGACATATTTTCAGTGGCAAATAAAGTTCGCAAAAATTTAAATAAAGTAAACAACACTGCTGGTTCCTTTAAAACCCAAATAAAAATATTTTAAAATACGAAAATAATTTCAAACTCATTTTCCTCCAATTTTCTACTGTAGAGAATCATTTTACCCTATTTTTTCCATATATTTTATTTTTGGAGAAAAATAATTTGAATAAAAACCAAATAACTCCAAATTGAAAATGGTTTTCAAAATATCTTCAAAGGAACTTTCAATTTGATTCTTTGAAACTTCCAACTCATATTTCATAGTATTTGAAGAAGTCATTTTATCTTCTCTCATGAAAATCATTGAGTTGCATAAAGTTTCTGAATTTGAAATATTTCCAAATGAAATTCAAATATTTTTAAAAACCCTTTTCATTTTAAATGGAAGAATTCATGTCATCTTCTCTCTAGGGTTTTGTATTTGAAAAGAATTTGAATTCATGAAGATCATAAATGCAAGGTGAAAGTTTGGGAAAGTCATTTCATTCCCTCTCATTCAACTTTCAAAAAAATTCAAATTTCACACAAGCAACCACAATCAAACAAACAATCAAAACTATTTATTTAATATAACATTCCAAAATTTAGAATTTTGGGGTGTTACAAAGTAATGGACCTACATGGGCCATAGGTGAGAGGGGAGGCAGCCCACAAGGGGTGGTCGTGCCCCCCTCCCATGGGGAGTCCGAATTGGACTAGGGGAGGGGGCGCGCCCCCTTCCCTTCTCTTCCCTCTCCCTTCCCCGTTTCCGCTCCGTAAGAAAGGAAGGGGGGCGAATAGGACTTGGAGTCCTATTCGGTATCCCCCCATGGCGTGCCCCTCTAGGCCGGCGGCCTCCTCCCCTCCTCCTTTATATACGGGGGCAGGGGGCACCCCATAGCACAACAGTTGTTCTCTTAGCCATGTGCGGTGTCCCCCTCCACAATTTACTCCTCCGGTCATAGCGTCGTAGTGCTTAGGCGAAGCCCTGCGCAGATCACATCACCATCATCATCACCACGCCGTCGTGCTGACGAAATTCTCCCTCGACCATCTGCTGGATCATGAGTTCGAGGGATCTCATCGAGTTGAACGTGTGCTAAACTCGAAGGTGTCGTACATTCGGTACTAGATCGGTTGGATCATGAAGACGTTCGATTACATCAACCGCGTTAACCTAACGCTTCCGCTTTCGGTCTACAAGGGTACGTGGACACACTCTCCCCTTCTTGTTGCAATGCATCTCCTAGATAGATCTTGCGTGATGGTAGGAATTTTTTTGAAATTGCATGCTACATTCCCCAACAGCTCCGAGGGGAGCACAATCCACTAGGGCGCGCCTGGTGGGTTGTGCTCCCCTCGGGTGCCTCTCGAACTGACTCTTTGCTCTATAAATACCCCAATATTCCAGAAACCCTAGGGGAGTCGACGAAAATCAATTCCAGCCGCCGCAGAGTCCAGAACCACTAGATGCAATCTAGACACCATCATGGAGGGGTTCATCATGCCCATTGGTGCCTCTCCGATGATGCGTGAGTAGTCTTTTGTAGACCTTAGGGTCCGTTGTTAGTAGCTAGATGGATTCCTCTCTCTCATTTGATTCTCAATACAATGGTCTCTTGGAGATCCATATGATGTAACTCTTTTTGCGGTGTGTTTCTTGGGATCCGATGAACTTTAAGTTTATGGTCAGATCTATCTTTTTATCCATGAAAGTTATTTGAGTCTTCTTTGATCTCTTATATGCATGATTGGTTATAGCCTCGTATTTCTTCTCCAATATTTGGGTTTTGTTTGGCCAACTTGATCTATTTATCTTGCAATGGGAAGAGGTGCTTTGTGATGGGTTCGATCTTACGGTGCTTCATCCCAGTGACAGAAGGGGAACCGACACGTATGTATCATTGCCATTAAGGATAACAAGATGGGGTCGATTTCTACATAAATAGATTTTGTCTACATCATGTCATCGTTCTTATTGCATTACTCTGTTTCTCCATGAACTTAATACAGTAGATGCGTGTTGGATAGTGGTCGATGTGTGGAGTAATAGTAGTAGATGCAGGCAAGAGTCGGTCTACGAATCTTGGACGTGATGCCTATATAATGATCATTGCCTGGATATCGTCATGATTATTTGAATTTCTATCAATTGCCCAATAGTAATTCGTTTACCCACCGTTTGCTATTTTTCTTGAGAGAAGCCACTAGTGAAAACTACGGCCCCCGGGTCTCTTCTTTAATATATTTGCCTTTGCAATATATTTTCCTTTGCTTTTATTTTCAGATCTGTCAAACCAAAAATACAAAAATACCTTTCTGCAATTTATTTTATCCGAGATCTATTTATCCTATCTATCATATTTTTATCACGTCCGTTTGCCAATTTCTGGCGCTGTTACCCGAAAGGGATTGACAACCCCTTTAACACGTCGGGTTGCGAGTATTTGTTATTTGTGTGCAGGTTATGTTTACGTAGTGTTGCTTGGTTCTCCTACAGGTTCGATAACATTGGTCTCATCACTGAGGGAAATACCTACCATCGCTGTGCTACATCATCCCTTCCTCTTTGGGGAAATAACGACGTAGTCTAGTAGACATCAAAAGGAATTTCTGGCGCCGTTGTCGGGGAGACATCATCAGCGCCTACGAGGTTCCTAATCACAAATCTCATCTCCTCGCAATTTACATTATTTGCCATTTGCCTCTCATTTTCCTCTCCCCCACTTCATAAAATTTTGCCGTTCTATTCGCTCACTTTTTCGTTCGCCGTTTTCTCGTCAGATCTATCCTTTGCTTGCAATCATGATTGATTTTGGTATGGCAGCAACAGATGATGGCCTAACTCCTAAGATTGGGCGTACGGGAAATCTAGATGCTAAAACTTTGATCTTGGCAGGGCAAGGGAATGTTATGGGAAAAGAAAATATCCAAGATTTTTTTCAATTGTGTTAGAAATCTAAGTCTTGATGATGCTCCTATACTTAGAAATACTAGATCTTATGTGGATCCTATTTAAGCACTAGTTTTGAAACTTGAAAGTAAATTTATCCGTACTCATCCTACTTTACAAAGATTGTTTTGAGCTTCCCGTTATAAAGAATCCTAGAGCTAAAAAGTTGGCCACTCTTGTTCTTATGAACGAATTTGACTACATAATACGGGAAGCTAGGGAAATCTTTGATTTTTATGGCATGAATCATGAAAAGCCCGTGATAGATGAAATTCTTTACAATAGTGATTATGCGTTAAGACATTTGCTTGGGGATAATAAAATCTTTGATGGGAATCTTAAAAAGGAAGTCCCCATTCTAGATGTAATCCAACAAGTTTTCAATAATGTTAATCAACATTACTCTTGGATTGTTGCCGAAAATCAACGGGGTTATGATAATGAGCAACTTAATAGCGCTAAGGTTTCTATGGACAATATGTTTTATGTTGTTTTTACAAAACATCATGAAGAAAACACCTCTAAAGAAATTAAGAAGAAGGATGACACAACTTAGATCCTTGCTTTATGCCTAGCTAGGAGCGTGAAACAATAGCGCTTGTTGGGAGGCAACCCAATGAATAAAATTTATTTTTGTCTTTTTCTTCCTGTTCTTGATTGTTAGACAATTATGCTACTGTTATGATTGTGTTTTTTGTGTTTTAATTCGTGTTTTTCCAAATAAAGCCTTTAGGATCTTCTTGGGTGATAGTTGTTTGATCTTGCTGAAAAATAGAAACTTTTGCGCTCACGAAAATAATTCTCATTTTTAACCTAAGCATGATAAAATACCAATTCTTTTTGTATAAGATTAATATACAAATTTCGCAGTTTGTCCTAAGTTTTCAGGATTTTTGGAGTTTCGGATGTATTCGAAATATCCAGATTGCTACATACTGTTCTGTTTTTGACAGATTCTGTTTTCTTTCGCGTTGTGTGCTTGTTTTGATGATTCTATGGTTTTCTTTGAAGAGTTTTTGACACGGAAAAGTTGGAATAAAGTAGATATAACACAATAATAAAATATGAATTGGTATGAAATAGTACTTATAGTAGTGATTTGTTTCCTTATACTAACATATCTCACGAAGGTTTTGTTAAGTTTTGTGTGATTGGACTTTTCATGTTTTGGGGTTATCTTACGATGGATGAAGGAATAAGGAGTAAGAAGAGCCTAAGATAGGGGATGCCCATGGCATCCCAAGCTATTATCCGAAGAGAAGCAAGCAACTAAGCTTGGGGATGCCCCGAGTGGCATCCCCTCTTTCTTCTAACGACCATCGGTATTTTACTCGAAGCTATAATTTTATTCATCACATACTATTTTTGCTTGGAGCGTCTGATACGTCTCTGTCATATCTATAATTTTTGATTGTTCCATGCCAATATTCTACAATTTTCATAAACTTTTGGCAACTTTTTATACTATTTTTGGGGGCTAACATATTGATCCAGTGCCCAGTGCCAGTTCCTGTTTGTTGCATGTTTTTGTTTGGCAGAATATCCATATCAAACGGAGTCCAAACGGGATAAAAACGGAAGGAGATTATTTTTGGAATATTCAGAGAATAAGGGAAGAAAAATCCACGCGAGACGGTGTCCGAGGGAGGCACGAGGCAGGGGGCGCGCCCCTAACCCTCATGGGCCCCCCGTAAGGAGGTTAATGCCCTTCTTCGGCCGCAAGAAAGCTATTTTTAGGAAAAAATCACGGCAAACATTTCAGTCCAATCGGAGTTATGGATCTCCATATATATACGAAACGGTGAAAGGGCAGCCAGAGAGAACGCAGAAACAGAGAGAGACAGAGAGACAGATCCAATCTCGGAGGGGCTCTCGCCCCTCCCATGCCATGGAGACCAAGGACCAGAGGGGAAACCCTTCTCCCATCTAGGGAAGAGGTCAAGGAAGAAGAAGAATAAGGAGGGGGGGCTCTCTCCCTCTCGCTTTCGGTGGCACCTGAGTGCCACCGGGGGCCATCATCATCACCGCAATCTTCGCCAACAACTTCACCGCCATCATCACCAACTCTTCCCCCCTCTATGCAGCGGTGTAACCTCTCTCTTACCCGTTGTAATCTCTACTTAAACATGGTGCTCAATGCTATATATTATTTCCCAATGATGTATGGCTATCCTATGATGTTTGAGTAGATCCGTTTTGTCCTATGGGTTATTTGATGATCGTGATTGGTTTGAGTTGCATGTTTTATTATTGGTGCTGTCCTATGGTGCTCTCCGTGTCGCGCAAGCGTGAGGGATCCCCGCTGTAGGGTTTGCAATATGTTCATGATTTGCTCATGGTGGGTGGCGTGAGTGACAGAAGCATATACCCGAGTAAGTAGGTTGTTTGTGTATGGGATAAAGAGGACTTGATGCTCTAATGCTATGGTTGGGTTTTACCTTAATGATCTTTAATAGTTGCGGATGCTTGCTAGAGTTCCAATTGTCGGGGGTTTGGTGCGACATATGCCAACGGATGGCTTATCATGGTGGGGGCGAGTAGAACATCGCCGGTGCCTGGAAACAGGATGAGGCGAAGACATGCACGCCGGCGAATCTTACCCAGCTTCGGGGCTCTCCGGGGAGATAATACCCCTACTGCTGCTCTGCGGGGTCTCCGCATGATCACTATGGCCAAGTGTTTACACGGTCGCTCCTTGAGCTGTTTCTGGTGGTAGAAGAGGGCAAGGCTAGCTCTCTCCTTCTATCTGGTATGGTCTAGAACTACTGGGATCCCCCTTGCATGGGTGCCCTGGGGGGTTTATATAGGCCTACCCCCATGGGTACAATGGTAATTTGACTGAGCGCGGGCCCAGCCGTCAGTGCCTCCGACCTCCGACTTCTCCGCCGACTGCTGGGGCCCGCTGACTGGTGGGCCCCGCCGACTGGTAGGGTACGGAGCCGACAGGCCGCGTCCTCCGTGGGCGGGTCTTGCCGTCCGCTGATTACTGTAGCCGTCCTTCTGATGACGCAGGCTTGGTCATGGGGTCGTGGCAATAGCCCCGCCGCCTGGCGGGCGATCACTGTGGCCACTCCCCATCTCATCTTGATTAATGGTGCGTGGGCCCCGGGGGAGGGCTCGGCCGACTCCCCCGGGCCGACTCCCGACGGATCCGACTGGCGGTTCTCCCGCCGTCTCCAGAGGTCTCGCTGACTGGTGGGCCCCGCTGCCTCCAGGCCGTACAGACAAGCCGTCGTGGGTGCAGGACTTGGTACTGTGGTGCTGATGTCAGGGTCGGCCGGGCAACAGTGCCACGCCGCACGAAGATCTTCCCGGGTACGGCGTGCTGTGGCCATGCCTGCCCTTGGTAAGGGGCGGGAGTGGGCTTCACTGTAGCCACGCCTCTGCCCCGTCCCCTTTGATGAGGTCATGGGTTTGCTGGAGTCGCCGGCCGACTCCCCAAAGCCGGCTTCTCTGGAAGTCGTCCCTGGAACTCGGCCGTGAGCGGGCAGTCGGCCGCCCTGCCGTCGACCCCTCAGGAGACGACTCTTTGACCTTGGGTCTTGAGGGGTGCAGCCTGCCCCGATGTCTTGAAAGGTTATGGGACTTGGGTTGGCCTACCCGTGGCCCATTACTCCGACAGTAGTCCCCGAAGCTGGTGAGGCACCACAAACGATCGGCCGAGAAGCCTCAGCAGTTTCTCTTTCCGGGTGCTCAACACATGGTCTTGATTGACTTCTGCCGGGCCGTCTAGAAGGAGTCGGACTTGCTCAACTCGGACTTCACTCAATTTCGACTTGCTCGGTGTTTCGAATGTCACGGCGGGATTTTAAGTGGCGTGCTAGCTAAGCCTCCAGGCCGCCGCTCGTTCTTGGCCTGTCACACGAAGGCACGTGGCTAGGCTGTCCTGCCAGCCCACGCGTGCGATGGGACAGGCCCACGGGCGGGGCCCGCCACTACCGCGCCTCGACGCCCGAGCGGATCCGCTGCGGCCCCGGTGGACGGTTGGGATTCTCGTGGAGTTACTGCGTGTAGTAACTTTACGTGGATCGTGGGGGTCGTGGGGTTGTGGGCGCAGTAAATCCCCACATCCGCCCTCTCGGCTTCGCAGCCCACAGGGCTATAAGTAGGGGGAAGTGGGGGGCACGCGCGCCCCTCCTTCCCACTACTCCTCGCTCTCTTCCTCCTTGTCGCTCCTCGCACTCGTCCTTCCTCTTCTCTTCTTCGCTTCGCCGCACGCCCAAGCTCCGGCGAATGCCGCGGCGACAGCTCGCGATGAGTTCTTCCTCCGCTACCGCGCCTCCCCCAGTGCGTTCCGGCACCTGGGACGGTTCCGAGGTTCATGAAGACCACATCGAGTTCCTCCACCGGACCCGTTGGCTTCCCGGCGAGGATCGCGTGGAGGTGCGTCTTGCGCCAGAGGGGGAGATTTCCCCCGCCCTGCAGGAGGGCGAGCGGGTCATCTTCCGCTCGCACTGCCTGCACGGGCTGGGGCTGCCGGTGACCAGCTTTTTCCGGTCTTTCTTGGAGTTCTACGGCCTCCAGCCGCACCACCTCACCCCCAACGCAGTGGTGCTGTTGTCCGCCTTCGTGGCCTTGTGCGAAGGCTTCCTTGGAGTCCTCCCCACCCTCGAGCTCTGGGGGGAGTTCTTCTTCTCCAAGCTCGGCACCCAGGCCGGGGGCGTGCCGGCACAATGCGGTGCCTTCATCGCCGTGCGAAGGTCAGGAGCCGACAACCCCTTCCCCTCCATCTCGCTGATAAAGTTGGTGAAGATGTGGCAGAGATCCTACTTCTACGCCAGGAACGTCTCCACGAGGGGCGACTGGGTCAGTCTGCCGGCTTTCGAAGCCGGCCCGCCGGCTGGGAGACTGCTCAACTCGTCGTACCGGGCCAAGTCGCTGACACCTGCGGGAGCCGGCGCCATTACGCGACTCCGAGTGCTGACGCAGTCGGAGGGTCTGACTGGTCCGGACCTGCTGGCCGCCTTCGTCTCGCGCCGAGTCCTCCCACTCCAAGGCCGGCCTCACATGATGTGCCAGATGAGCGGGCACCGCGACCCGAGTCGGATGTGCACCAAGGACATGCCTCACGAAGAGGTGGCCTTCATGGTGAACTACCTCTCGGACAGCAGGCTCCTGGAGGACTGGCGATTCGGCAAGGAGCCGTACTCCCGCACCAACCCCCCGCCCATGGTGAGTCGCCTTTCTTTTCTTTCTTTAGATTGTCTTCTTCTTGCGGAGGCCGAAACCGCCGCCGCGGCGAAGCAGCAGGCTGAGGAAGCCGCACGCCGCCAGTCGGCCTTGCTTGTCACCCTGCTGAACTCTGCGCCGCCGCCTCTGGAGTTCACGGGGCCAACTGGAGAAGCCGGCGAGGAGAACCTCGTCGAGGAGAGGGAAGGCGGCGACCCCTCTACTCCGGACGCGCAAGGTGAGCAGCCAGCGGACCCTCCGGTGCCGCTGACCGAAGACGAGGCCGTGGCGAGGCTGCTCCTCCAAGTCGGCCCGCCAACGCGCCGTCGTCTGGAGAAGGCGACTTCGGCACCCCGCCCCCTGGAAGCCGGCACCGCCAGCTCGGCGGCCCCAGACGCCAAAGCGACGAGCGCCGCACCTGTTGGGTGGGTGCGAGGAGGCGGCACAGGGCCGCTGAACTGGGCGCTCCTGGACGTCCAGGCGAAGCTTCGTGCTAAGGACGACGCTCTCCAGAGTTGCACCAAGGCGTTCCTAGCGTCGCGGGCAGCCGTCCGGGTATGTTTTTTCCTTTGGTCTTTGTCTTCTTGCTCCTCTCTATGGGGGCGCGCCAGCGCACCCACTGGGTGTAGTCCCCGAGTTTCGAGCCGGCTGCTGAGCAGGCGGCCCGGGACTCCAATTGATGAACTTCTGCGTACTAACTTTGTCTGAAATGCTTGTCACAGGATTACCACAACCTCCGCATCACTGCCTTCAACCATAACGTTGAAGAGCTGGGCAAGCGGACCGCCGAGTTGGCGGAGAGCCGGAGTAAGTCCCCCCTCTCTTTTTTTTCTCTGCGGGGGCGCGCTAGCGCACCCGCGGGCTGTAGTCCCCGAGATTCGGGCCGGCTGCTGAGCAGCCGGGCCGGGTCTCCCCGGTGACCTACTTTATTGATGACTGTTGTCTTTCTTCCTTTCCTTCAGGAGCCAACGCTGCTCTTCAATAGTAGCTGCGCGAAGCCAACTCTGCCCTGTGCACCAAAGGGGAGGAGTGCAGCAAGCTCGCCACAGAGCGCGATCTACTGGCCACTCAGTTGGCAGAGCAGAAGAAGCTGCTTGTGAAGTCGCAGAGGGAGGCGAAGGAGACGGAAACCGCCCTCTTGGCCGAGTTCGCGAGCGAGCGCTCCTCCTGGTCTGACAAGGAGGCGCTGCTGTCCTCCGGCTTCCACGAGATTGAAGACATCGTTGATGGTGAGCCTCTTTATTTTCTTTCTTCGAGCTGCCGACTTAGATCATGCCGACTCCTGGTTTTTGACTTGCTTCTTCATTTCTTCGTGTCTGTGCAGACTTCTTCCCTGGGCAGTCGCAGGCCGCCATCCAAGCCATCGAGGCTGACCGTGAAGGTCGGAGGGCGGAGGGCGCAGAGATCGCCGCCGATGCCCCCCAAACTCTTGACGAGCACATCCTGAGCATCGAGGCTCGCCTCCGGCCGGCTCACCGGATGCTGCGCCAACTCCAGTGCATCGGTGCCCAGGTGATTGCCGCCCTTTGGCCGGATGTGCAGGCTCCACGCACCCCCAGCCTGACGGCCAACTGGCTGGAGGTCACGGCTGGTCGTCTTGAGGCCTGGAAGGGCTCTTCGGCCCGGACTGGAGCACGTCGGGCCTTGGAGTTCGTCAAGGCGTGGTACCCGGGGCTGGATCTAGACCGGTTGGCCACGCTTCGGTCAGAGGCCCAGCCGGAGCTGGCGGCTGCGGAAGACGCCCTCGTCAAACGTGCTGCGGCGATCGCCGAGTACACCGACACCAGCATCTTCGTCCCCGAGCGGTCTGAAGACGGCGAGGAGGTACCGCCGGAGTGGTTTGGGATGAACCCAGACTACGGCGAAGACTCGGCGGAGGTGATTGGCTCCAGCGTCGAGGAGGAGGACGAAGTGGAGGATGGAGGTGAGGCGGAGGCACCAGAAGACAGAGCAGACGGCCAGCCTTAGCCCGACCGCGCCTCCAGCAATGAGCCGCGTGCGACCGAGTCGACTGCCGCCGGAGGTGATCAAGCCGAGACTAGCCAGCCGGCTGCCCCGACGCCTGATGCTGGCGCCTCCTCCGACCCTCTGAATCCGTCTGCTGCCTCCTAGGCTGCCACTGTATCTTTCATTTTATCTGCTTCAGTAGTCTTTGAAGAACTTGTTAATTCATACAATTCCACCCGCGGGGTGTATTTTGAAGCTCTACTCGACAATTCGGCCAAGGGCCTATGTTATGTAAATATATATATCTATATTTTCTTGCTCATTGTTCTTTTGGCTTTTTCCTTTGCCGCTTTCTCTTAGTTGCCTGCCTTGCCAATCGGACAGCCGCTCTGCGGACTGTTGCTGGATCAAGTGCTAGGCTACTTTGGGAAAGCAAGTACTTAGCCGATTTCAAGATTGTTTGAGCAAGTTGGATAGAAGGCGACAATCCGACTATCCGAGAGTCGGTTTGCGAGAAAGGCTGGAAGCCATCTTGAGCTATGTTTTACGCTTTGAGTCCTTAGCCATTTTTCATGCGAACACCCATTCTACCTTACCTCTGCCCACCGTAAAGTCGCTCTGCGAGCTGCAGCTTCTGACGGAAGACGGTTTAGGTGTTACACACTACTTGTCCGGCTGCAGGAAGCATTTCATAGTGCAAGGCGGCAAGTCCCCGAGCCGACTTGTCGAACCCGGTGCCAAGCGGCATGACAAAGAGTAACATACTTGTAGGCATAATTTTTATCATACAGACAAAAGAGGGCAGTCCCCGAGCTCGACTCGGGGGGCCCGAAGTCTTGGTACTTTAATACAAAAGGTAGCGCGGTACATACTGTATCAACTGTAAAATCTTCGGAGGAGATTTGCATTCCATGGCCGCTCTGTCTCCTTGCCGGAGTCGTCCCTCTTGCGTGCTCGGGGCTTCTAAGCATCGATCAGGTAGTAGGAATCGTTGCCCAGTACTTTGCTGATGATGAAAGGGCCTTCCCAAGGCGCCGACAGCTTGTGCTGGCCGGCTGTTCGCTGGATTAGCCGGAGCACAAGGTCGCCTTCTTGGAAAGATCTTGGCCTGACCTTCCTGTTGTGGTATCGGCGTAGGCTCTGCTGGTAGATGCTGGACCGGCTAAGTGCCAACAGCCGGCCCTCTTCTAGCAGATCGACGCCGTCTTGTCGTGCTTCTTCTGCTTCCTCCTCGGTGTACATGGTGACTCATGGGGAGTCAAACTCTATGTTCGTTGGGATGAAGGCTTCGACACCGTAGATGAGGAAGAAGGGCGTGAAGCCAGTTGACTTGTTTGGAGTCGTGCGCAGACTCCAGAGGATGGCTGGCAGCTCGTCGAGCCAGCAGCCAGCCGAGCGCTCTAGAGGCTCGATCAACCGAGGCTTGATGCTGGACAGGATGAGGCCGTTTGCTCGCTCCACTTGGCCGTTTGACTGCGGATGGGCGACAGATGCTAGGTCCAGTCGGATGCCCTGTGTTGCGCAGAAACGGGCCAAGGTGCCTTTGGCAAAATTTGTGCCGTTGTCGGTGATGATGCTGTGTGGTATGCCGTACCGAATTGTGATATCGGTGATGAAGGTCACGGCAGTCGGACCTTTCAGTTTCTTAATTGGCTTCGCTTCCACCCACTTGGTGAACTCGTCCACTGCGACAAGTAGGTGAGTTAAACCACCTCGTGTTGTCTTGAATGGTCCCACCATGTCTAGACCCCAAACTGTGAAAGGCCAGGCAATGGGGATGGTCTTGAGCGCAGAAGCCGGCTGGTGCGGCTTGGAGCTGAACTTCTGGCACCCTTTGCATTTTTGGACCAACTCCTTGGCCTCTTCCAAGGTAGTCGGCCAGAAGAAACCGTGCCGAAAGGATTTGGCGACGAGTGCTCTTGAAGCCGCATGGTGGCCGCATTTGCCTTGATGGATGTCTTTGAGAATCGCCTGGCCTTGATCTGGCTCTACGCAGCGCTGGTAGACACCAGTGACGCTGCGCCTGACCAGCTCTCTGTTGACTATGGTATAGGCTGCCGCCCGGCGTTGTACTTGCCGGGCTGAGGTCTCGTCAGTTGGTAGCTCTTTGTTCACCAGGAATTTGAGGATGGGCTGAGCCCATGAGGGTGCTGCTATTTCTTCGACTACCAGAACTGCGACTTGGACGAGGGCGGCTGGGCTGGGAGGCGGCTGGTTGGAGTCAACAGCCGCTTGCTGGGTTGATGAAGTCCCCAGGCCGATTGGCACGGTCCTTGGGCCGAGTTCTGGAATCTTCGAGTCCGCCATCGCAGTCCCCGGGCTGGGCTCGACTGTGGCGGCTTTGGAGTCATCCGCCAAAGTTCACGTTCCGTTTGCCGGAGCTCTAGAGTCGGATCCGCCATCTTCGGGAGGAGCCGGCAAAAAAATGGAGTCTGATTCTGGTGAAGGCTTGACAGACGGCTTGAGGAGGCGTTGAAGGGCGATGCCAGATGGTATTGCTTGGCGGGTAGAGCCGATTCGTGCCAAGGCGTCTGCTTGGTCGTTGTCGTTTCTTGGCACATGGAGGAACTCGCACCCTTCGAAATACCCGCTGAGTTACTGCATGAGGAAACGGTAGCTCGCCATGTTTGCGTCTTTCATGTCCCAGTCGCCAGATGACTGCTGGACCACTAAGTCCGAGTCGCCATAACACAAGATCCGGCGGATGCCAAGTTCTTTGGCAAGCCGGAGCCCGTGAATGAGCGCCTCGTACTCGGCAACGTTGTTGGATGCGGCAAAATGGATTTGCAGTGCATACTTGAGCTTGTCGCCTTTGGGAGAGGTGAGGACGATGCCGGCTCGCAAGCCGGGGCGCATCTTGGAGCCGTCGAAGTGCATCCGCCAATGGGTGGAGTCAGGCGCTGGAGGCAGGTACTGGGTCTCGGCCCAGTCGACGAGGAAGTCGGCCAGTGCTTGTGATTTGATAGCGGTGCGGGGCTGGTAGTAGATGGTGTAAGGAGCCAGCTCTATGGCCCACTTGGCCACTCGACCAGAGGCATCTCGGCTACCGATGATCTCGGCAAGTGGGGCCGTGCAGACCACTGTGATTGGATGCTCTTGAAAGTAAGGCTTCAATTTCTTGGCAGCAAAGTGTACGCCATATCACATCTTCTGGTAGTGGGGGTAGTTCTGCTTAGAGGTCGACAGTACCTCACTCAGGTAATATACTGGTCTCTGGACAGGCAGCGCCTTGCCTTCCTCCTTGCGCTCCACTACCATGACTGTGCTGACTACTCGGCTAGTGGCGGCGATGTACAGGAGCATAGGTTCCTTGGGAGTCGGAGCCGCCAGGGCGGGTGGAGTAGTCAGCATCTTCTTCAACTAGTGAAAAGCTTCATCCGCCCTATGGTTCCACTTGAAAAAAGTGGTCTTCTTCATGAGTTGGTATAAGGGGAGAGCTTTCTCGCCCAGCCAACTGATGAATCGGCTGATGGATGCTAAGCAGCCGGTGAACTTCTGCACATCCAGCAGTCGGCTAGGTACCTCCATTCTCTCGATGGCCTTGATTTTTACTGGGTTGCATTCTATGCCGCGTTCAGAGACCAGGAAACCTAGCAGCTGGCCGGCTGGTACTCCGAAGACACACTTCTCGGGGTTGAGCTTGATCTGGAACCGGCGTAGGTTCTCAAAGGTCTCCTTGAGGTCTTCCAACAGTGTTCCACGCTTTTCCGTCTTCACCACCACGTCATCTACGTAGACGTGGGCGTTCCTGCCGAGCTGCTTGAGGAGGCACTTCTGCATGCAACGCTGAAAGGTGGCGCCGACATTCCTCAAGCCGAACGTCATGGTGAGGTAGCAGAATGCTCCAAACGGCATGATGAAGGCGGTCTTCAATCTGTCAGCCGGGTTCAGCTTGATCTGGTGATATCCCGAGTATGCATCCAAGAAACTCAACAACTCGCATCCGGCTGTGGAGTCTATCACCTGGTCAATTCTTGGTAGAGCAAATGGGTCCTTGGGGCAGGCCTTGTTGAGGCTCGTGTAGTCAATACACATTCACCATTGCTTGTTCTTCTTTAGCACCAGGACCGGATTTGCCAGCCACTCCGGGAAGAAAACTTCCATAATGAAGCCGGCTGCTAGGAGTCGGGCTATCTCTTCTCTGACAACTCTTCTCTTTTCTTCTGATAAGCGGCGCAGGGGCTGCCTGACCGGCTTTGCATTAGATCGGACATGTAACTTGTGCTCGGCGAAATCCGTTGGTACACCTGGCATGTCTATGGGAGACCATGTAGAGATGTCCCGATTCTCACGGAGGAAATCGACGAGCTCGCCTTCCTATTTGCTGTCAAGGTTTGCACCTACGACGGCGTACCTCTCTGGGTGCTCCGGATCCAAGGGTATCTTATTTGTCTCTTTGGCCGGCTTGAACGAACCTTCGGCTTCCGATTCCTTCGGGTCGAGCGATATCTCCGGCTGCTTGCCGGCCATCGCCACAACTCGTTCAAGGAGTCACTTCTCGGCTGCGATCACTAGGGACTCGGCCAGCCAACTGCTCTCGGCCGCGCAAGCGGACGACTTCCGGTAGTCGCCGGCCACAGTCAGAATTCCCCTGGAACTGGGCATCTTCATCTTGAGGTAGGTGTAGTGGGGGACCGCCATGAACTTGGCCAAGGCGGGTCGGCCAAGTAGCGCATGGTATGGGCTCTCAAGGTCCACCACCTCAAACCAAACAGACTCTCTTCGGAAGTGATCTTTGTTCCCAAAGAAGACGTCAATCAGGATCTTGCCGATTGGTGAGCAGGAAAGCCCGGGAACAATGCCGTGGAACACAGTCCGGCTGTTCTGAAGCTGTCTTTGCTTGATTCCTAACTTCTCCATGGTGTCCTTGTACAGGATATTGATGCTACTGCTCCCGTCTATCAGAACTCACGAGAAACGCGTGGCCCGTTTGTCCATGGCAAAGGTGGCGTCCAGGACCAAGGCGTAGGAGCCCGGACTCGGCATCACTTCTAGGTGGTCAGCCCTGCTCCAGCTGATGGGCTTCTCAGACCAGTGCATGAACTCTGGCGTCTCTGAGGCTACTGCGTTCACCTCTTGTCGCTGCAGCCGCCTGCTGCGTCGATCATCAGCCACACTGGTGAACACCACATAGGCTCCATGTTCTTCAAGGTATTCGTCTTGTACTGCGCCGACTGGCCTGACTGCTGGCTGCTGGGGCGAAGGCGGAGGCGGCTGCCCAGCGGGCGGGGGTGGCAGGAGGCCATCTCCCTTGGCGATCCTGGTGAGCCAGTGGCACTTCCGGGTGGTGTGATTCAACGGCTTCGCGCCGCTGTGGAACTTGCAAGGTCCATACAAGGTCTGCTCATAGGAGAAGGCCGGCAACCAGTTCGGCTTGCCACCTTTCTGTCGACGGAGGCTGTTCTTCTGGCTGCTGGGCTTCAACGGTCGCGACCTGCCAGCTATCGGAAGCCGGTTGCGGGGCCTTGCGCTTGTTGTCGCCCTGCTGTTGTCGCCGGCCGGCGTCTGCCGCCGGAGTTCTTGGATCCTGAGGAGCTACTTTGCCAGTCGTGCTGATTTGAATTTCAGCCTTCATGGAGGAGTCGGCCGTGGCGTACTTGTCCGCTATGATCAGCAGCTCGTCGAGGGTTTCTAGCTCGTCGCAGAGGAGCTTGTGCTTGAGGAGGGTGCCTTCTCGGCACCTGGCTGTGAAGTACTCGATGGCCTGCACCTCGTGCACGCCCTCGCAAGAGTTCCGGAGCTCAGCCCAATGTGTGAGGTAGTGGCGAGTCGACTCGTCAGGACCTTGCATGCACAAGGAGAGCTGACGAGGCTTGGGAGGACGCTTGTATGTGCTGGTGAAGTTGCGGACGAACGCTTCAGTGAAGTCGACCCAGCTGTTGATGCTGCGGGGCTTTAGGCTGTTCAGCCATGTCCGGGCCGTGCCCTGGAGCATGAGCAGAACGTACTTTACGGCGACACGCTTGTTGCCGTTTGCTATGCTGACAGCCGTGGAGTAGTCGACTAGCCAGTCTTCCGGCTTCACGGAGCCGGTATACTTGGGCGTGTCTCTTGGGAGCGTGAACCCTCTGGGAAAGGGCTCGTCCCGAATGCGGGGCCCGAAACAAGGCGGACCCAGCTCGTCTTCTTCTTCCAACGTCAGGGACCGGTGAAGTCGGTCGATCCGGTGGCGGGCGTCATTCTCTCCAACTCCCTCTCGGCGGCCAAGGCGGTCACCGAGAGTCGGATGGTCAACAGGCGGTGGGGAGACTCGCCTCTCCTTGCGGGGAGGGGGAGGCGGACAGTCGTCCCGTTGTTCCACTGCTCTCGGGCGGCCATCTCGGTCGCGCTCTATGGAAATGCGAGTCCGACTGTGGCTGACAGCCGGCTCCTTGTCTTTTCTTCCTCAGGCGCCACCGGTCGGCGTCCGAGATGTCGCGCCTTGATCTCAGTGTGGGTCGTCGTTTGGCCGCAGCGGCGCCTCCGTGCGGCAGCCGGCCTCATTCTACGCGGCGGCCGCGTCGAGGAGCCGCTGGACTTGCTCCATCATGGGGCGGCGTTCTTCGCCCTCGAAATTTTCCAGCTCATCCGCCACTGCCTGGGCGGCTCAGATGTTCTCCGCCGGTGTAGCGTACACGGGGCGGGTAGCCCCAAACAGGCTGGCAATGGCTACGCCGCGCTGCCGGACCGCGCCAAGGCGGCTGGGCCCTGCCGGGGCCGGCGAGCCGCCAACGGCGTGATCCATCTCCCACTGGTAAGCTTCTGACAAGCGTCTCATGCTGGCCAGCTTCTTCGTGCCTTCAACGAGCTGAAGGTGGCGCGCTTCTAACGTTTCCGCGTCAGCATCTTCCGGAATGGGCGCAGTCAGGTCTTGCAGCGCTGCACCGAGTGAGTCGGGCGCTCCTCCGCCAGGGAACTCGTCATGACTGATGACTAGCACCTCAGTGACGGTGCTTCCGTCGCTTTCTGCGTGGGGGAGAGGTTCGTCGTAGACCACCACGTTGGTGGGGAACGCGTCGATCGACGTCGTGTCGGAGTCGACCAACATCGGGTCGGTGGAGCCTACGGACTCCAAGTCTACGGCAGGCTCGCCGGAAACGTGGAGTTGATCGAGGAGGCCCGCGAGGAGGTTTTCGGGGCCGCCCGCGCCTGCGTCGGACGCAGGTTCGTCGGAGAGGCGGACCTCGCCGACAAGTTCGGCCAAGGAGCTGGCTGCGCATGCGACCTCAACGCCGCACAGTGCGTCGATGCAGACTTCGCCTGGCGTGCCTGGCTGGCTGGGCTCGCCAGGGAGGAAAAGGGTTCCCGTCCAGAACAGATCTCCGGACGGCGGTGCACCAGGCCCCACGATGGGCGCCAAATATCGGGGGTTTGGTGCGACATATGCCAACGGATGGCTTATCATGGTGGGGGCGAGTAGAACGTCGCCGGTGCCTGGAAACGGGATGAGGCGAAGACATGCACGCCGGCGAATCTTACCCAGCTTCGGGGCTCTCCGGGGAGATAATACCCCTACTGCTGCTCTGCGGGGTCTCCGCATGATCGCTATGGCCAAGTGTTTACACGGTCGCTCCTTGAGCTGTTTCTGGTGGTAGAAGAGGGCAAGGCTAGCTCTCTCCTTCTATCTGGTATGGTCTAGAACTACTGGGATCCCCCCTTGCATGGGTGCCCTGGGGGTTTATATAGGCCTACCCCTCAGGGGTACAATGGTAATTCGACTGGGCGCGGGCCCAGCTGTCAGTGCCTCCGACCTCCGACTTCTCCGCCGACTGTTGGGGCCCGCTGACTAGTCGGGTACGGAGCCGACAGGCCGCGTCCGCCGTGGGCGGGTCTTGCCGTCCGCTGATTACTGTAGCCGTGCTTCTGATGACGCAGGCTTGGTCATGGGGTCGTGGCAACAGCCCCGCCGCCTGGTGGGCGATCACTGTGGCCACTCCCCATCTCATCTTGATTAATGGCGCGTGGGCCCCGGGGGAGGGCTCGGCCGACTCCCCCGGGCCGACTCCCGACGGATCCGACTGGCGGTTCTCCCGCCGTCTCCCGAGGTCTCGCTGACTGGTGGGCCCCGCTGCCTCCAGGCCGTACAGACAAGCCGTCATGGGCGCAGGACTTGGTACTGTGGTGCTGATGTCAGGGCCGGCCGGGCAACAGTGCCACGCCGCATGGAGATCTTCCCGGGTACGGCGTGCTGTGGCCATGCCTGCCCTTGGTAAGGGGCGGGAGTGGGCTTCACTGTAGCCACGCCTCTGCCCCGTCCCCTTTGATGAGGTCATGGGTTTGCTGGAGTCGCCGGCCGACTCCCCAAAGCCGGCTTCTCTGGAAGTCGTCCCTGGAACTCGGCCGTGAGCGGGCAGTCGGCTGCCCTGCCGTCGACTCCTCAGGAGACGGCTCTTTGACCTGGGGTCTTGAGGGGTGCAGCCTGCCCCGATGTCTTGAAAGGTTATGGGACTCGGGTTGGCCTACCCGTGGCCCATTACTCTGACACCAATCATAAGTGCATATGATCCAAATAGAGAAAGTATGTTAGCTTATGCCTCTCTCTCAAATAAAATTGCAATAATGATTACCGGTCTAGTTACCGATTGCCTAGGGACAAATAACTTTCTTGTGACAAAAAGATCTCTACTAAACCTAACTTAGTTGTGTCTTTATGTAAACAACACCAACTTTTTATTTACGCACTCTTTATTATCTTGCAAACCCATCCAAAAACACCTACAAATTACTTCTAGTTTCATACTTGTTCTAGGTAAAGCGAACATTAAGCGTGCGTAGAGTTGTATCGGTGGTCGATAGAACTTGAGGGAATATTTGTTCTACCTTTAGCTCCTCGTTGGGTTCGACACTCTTACTTATCGAAAGAGGCTACAATTGATCCCCTATACTTGTGGGTTATCAAGACCTTTTTCTGGCGCCATTGCCGGGGAGCCATAGCGTGGGGTGAATATTCTCGTGTGTGCTTGCTTGCTTTATCACTAAGTAATTTTTATTTGCTATTCTTAGTTGTTTTCTATCTTTAGTTATGGGTAGGAAACGTAAAATACCAAAAAAATTAGTTGTACCTACTGAACCAATGGTTGAAGAACCGCTCAAAATCTATCACACTCCTGAAGCTTATTACTTGGATCATCTTCGATTCCTATGTGCTCGTGCTGAAACCCCAACTAGCTTAGTTGAGGGAAAATCTTTAGATGAGCATGCTTGTTATGTGCGACACCGTATATCTGAAAAGGGGAAATGTTTACTGGATCAAATTCATCGTTTGCAATATTTCCCTTCGCGCTTACCGAAGGATGATTGTTATGATCCTGTTGATTCTCTTGAAATATCCCTTTTTGATGATGCTTGCTATGCTTGTGGCCAAGATGCCAATATAAATTATGCTCATGGAGATGAACTTGCTATAGTTCCTTATGTTAAACATGAAATTGTTGCCATTGCACCCACGCATGATAGTCCTATTATCTTTTTGAATTCTCCCGACTACACTATATCGGAGAAGTTTGCCCTTATTAAGGATTATATTGATGGGTTGCCTTTTACCGTTGCACATGATGATTTTGATGCATATAATATGCATGTGCTTGCTGCTCCTACTTGTAATTATTATGAGAGAGGAACTACATCTCTGCCTCTTTATATTTCCAACACGAAAAAATTGCAAGAAACTGTTTATACTATGCATTGGCCTTTACTTTGTGTGCATGAATTGTTCTTTTATGACATGCTGATGCATATGAAGAGAGTTAGACTTCGTCATTACATGATATATGTTACCTTGTGCTCACTACTAAATTACAAATCATTGTTAATTAAAATTGGCTTTGATATACCTTGGGATCCGGGTGGATCCATTACTTGAGCACTATATGCCTAGCTTAATGGCTCTAAAGAAAGCGCTGCCAGGGAGACAACCCAGAAGTTTTAGAGAGTCATTTATTTTCTGTTTAGTGCTTTCATATAGTTTAAAAACAAAAAAATAAAGAGGGGAACCCAAAACTTTTCAAAAAGAAAAGTGGAAGTGAGATAGACGAGCATTGTGAAAGTGGGGGACGTCCTTGAACTTTGTTCATGCCCATGGAAACTTTGTGAATCTTAATCACAGAAACTTTTCAACAAAAATAATTATCCTCTTGTACAATTCCATTGTATTATCTATACCTACTATTAAAGGGAGGTGATATTCTTGGTTTCGTCCCTTTTGGTTTCGTCCTGCTTTGATGATATTTTTTCTAACTGTGGTGGTACTATTTTTTTACGCTGTGCAGGTTCGCTCATGTTTTTGTTTCAGGCTCGTCCCTTTTGGTTTCGTCCCTTTTGGTTTCGTCCTGCTTTGATGATATTTTTTTCTAACTGTGGTGGTACTATTTTTTTACGCTGCGCAGGTTCGCTCATGTTTTTGTTTCAGGCTCGTCCCTTTTGGTTTCGTCCTGCTTTGATGATATTTTTTTTCTAACTGTGGTGGTACTATTTTTTTACGCTGCGCAGGTTCGCTCATGTTTTTGTTTTAGGCTCGTAGGATCGCTTGACTGGGCCAGTGTGGGCGATGGAAGCCCATCCAGGCGAAAAACAAATGCGGGCATCCATCAACTTATGGGCTGCGAGTGGGCTTCGTAAAATCAAGTAAAAAATAGTTCACATGATTGGTTTGGTGGGGAATCGAACACAACACCTCATGAACCAAGGCAACCTATGGTAACCAACTAAGCTGACTTCCATCTGTGATTAGTCCCACCTCGACAGTTTATATTACACCGCACCGATTTATATGTGTTCCCTACTTGCTCGCATTATCAAACATACCTCCATGGGACTCAAAGAACACAGAGAATAGAGACTAGCAAGGAATTGCTCCTGAAATTGTGTGGCTGCCATGTAAAAAAAGAAAAATATTTGGGGGCATTAATTGCTAGGAGTCCCCTTGATTAAAGTAAAGGAAGGGATCATAGGGCTGGAGTAGGGCTGGATTTCTTTGTCCTTAAAAGGATGCTTGATTTGAGTGATTTGTGGGCTGCTAATGAATCCATAATTAAACCTTAATAGTTGCACAATTAAGGAAGGTCCGCCGGCCGGTCACGAGGGGCAACACAGAATTTAGAATCAGAATCCGCCCTATACCAGGCCAGGATAGAAGAAAAAGGAAATTGGCAAGCAAACCATGTTTCCTCGAATCTCATGGTAATGTTTTCAATGTCCTGGGAGGTCCATAAATTATGCTTTTGGCCATGTTATAATTTGTTAATGAAGTACAATTTTTTAGGGCAGTGTAAATGTCAAGTTAACAACTTTTGATTTGTAGTCAATAGGAACCCATGCTCTGCATGTTTTTTAAGACTTCATAAAAATCCAAGAAATATTTGCAAAATGGTGTGTCAAGTTGTGATCAAACCGTTCTCCTTGAGCCCATGAACGCTAATGGACCAATAACCAACTAGGTCATAAACACTTTGTCATTGTTTAATGGATTGCATCCAATATTACCCATACTCATTTGATCTAAGGTTGTTTTTTAATAACTTAAATATTTTTTTTGTCGCGAATGAACCGATGAGCCGGCGGTCCAACCGGTGAGTCGCTCCTTCGGTTTTAGAAACTATCATTAGATGGCCATGGCTGAAGAACATGCCATAGTTTGCTGCCAGAAAAATGCCCAAGTTCATGTTAGAGATAAAGAAGGTGGACGGTGGCAACAGTGAAGTGTATGCAGTTTATGTTGACTCAAGTTATTGATGTCCTCCTGGCGTAACTTAATTTGTATTAATAATTATTATTATGTGCACCGAGAAGGAAATGCGTCGCCTGATTCGTTAAGACCTGACTGGTGTTGAAGTAAAGATGTATGCGACGGTTACAACGCACGAGGAACTACAAGCCAGTGTAAGAAGAAGCTTGTGAAATCGGCTTGGTAGAATGTGATAACCAACCTCGCCGCCTTGGGATTGATCACATTTGTTGTAATAGATTGGCAAGTGACCACCATCATGATAACAGAGGAGAAATGACAACAAAGATGACTTATCAGGGCTATGCATGAGTTTGTTTCTCCCATTTCAACGCACGTGCATTTGTGCTAGTAAAAATAATGTGCCAAGGTTTGCCTTTAGGATGTTTACATTTGCTTGATGGTTTGTACGGTGCAGGACAGAAACTTTGGCTGTAGTGCGCGATTTTACATTTTTTTTTGGAATGTAAAATGGTTCTCAAACTTTTTGCACTGTCTTTCTATACAAATTGTTTATTTTTCCTAATTTTGGTAGAAGTTTTGGAGTATCAGAAGTATGGTGAATGTTCAGATTATTACAGACTGTTCTGTTTTAGACAGATTCTGTTTTTGATGCATAGTTTGTTTGTTTTGATGAAACTATCGATTTATATCACTGGATTAAGCCATGGAAAAGTTATATTACAGTAGCTACAATGCAAAAACAAAATATGAATTGGTTTGCAACAGTACTTAGAGTAGTGATTTGCTTTATTATACTAACGGATCTTACCGAGTTTTCTGTTGAAGTTTTGTGTGGATGAAGTGTTCAATGATCGAGAAGGTCTCGATGTGAGAAGAAGGAAGAGAGGCAGATCTCAAGCTTGGGTATTCCCAAGGCACCCCAAGTAAATATTCAAGGAGACTCAAGCGTCTAAGCTTGGGGATGCCCCGGAAGGCATCCCATCTTTCTTCAACAAGTATCGGTATGTTTTTGGATTCATTTCGTTCATGCGATATGTGCAATCTTGGAGCGTCTTTTGCATTTAGTTTTCATTTTTATTTTATGCACCATGATGGTACGAGATATTCCTTGGTTGATTTATAGAATGCTCACTGCACTTCACTTATATCTTTTGAGTATGGCTTTATAGAATGCTTCATGTGCTTCACTTATATCATTTGAAGTTTGGATTGCCTGTTTCTCTTCACATAGAAAACCGCCATTTGTAGAATGCTCTTTTGCTTCACTTATATTTGTTAGAGCGTGGGCATATCTTTTGTAGAAAGAATTAAACTCTCTTGCTTCACTTATATCTATTTAGAGAGATTGCAGGAATTGGTCATTCACATGGTTAGTCATAAAATCCTACATAAAACTTGTAGATCACTGAATATGATAGGTTTGATTCCTTGCAATAGTTTTGCGATATAAAGATGGTGATATTAGAGTCATGCTAGTGGGTAGTTGTGGATTAGTAGAAATCCTTGTGTTGAGGTTTGTGATTCCCGTAGCTTGCACGTATGATGAACCGTTATGTTATGAAGTCGGAGCATGATTTATTTATTGATTGTCTTCCTTATGAGTGGCAGCCAGGGACGAGCGATGGTCTTTTCCTACCAATCTATCCCCCTACGAGCATGCACGTAGTACTTTGTTTCGATAGCTAATAGACTTTTGCAATAAGTATGTGAGTTCTTTATGACTAATGTTGAGTCCATGGATTATACGCACTCTCACCCTTCCACCAATGCTAGCCTCTCTAGTACCGCGCAACTTTCGCCGGTACCATAAACCCACCATATACCTTCCTAAAAAACAGCCACCATACCTACCTATCATGGCATTTCCATGGCCATTCCGAGATATATTGCCATGCAACTTCCATCATCATCATATACATGACTTGAGCATCATTGTCATATTGCTTTGCATGATCGTAAGATAGCTAGCATGATGTTTTTATGGCTTGTTCGTTTTTTATGTCATTGCTATGCTAGATCATTGCACATCCTGATACACCGCCGGAGGCATTCATATAGAGTCATATCTTTTTTCTTGATATCGAGTTGTAATATTGAGTTATAAGTAAATAAAACTGTGATGATCATCATTATTAGAGCATTGCCCCAGTGAGGAAAGGATGATGGAGACCACGTCAGGATGAGACTTCGGACGAATAAAATAAAATAAAAAAGAAAAAAGAAAGAAAGTCCAAAAAGGAGAAGGCCCAAAAAAATGAGAGAAAAAGAGAGAAGGGGCAATGTTACTATCCTTTTACCACACTTGTGCTTCAGAGTAGCACCATCTTCTTCATATAGAGAGACTCTTGAGTTATCACTTTCATATACTAGTGGGAATTTTCATTATAGAACTTAGCTTGTATATTCCGATGATGGGCTTCCTCAAATGCCCGAGGTCTTCATGAGCAAGCAAGTTGGATGCACACCACTTAGTTTTCAGTCTGAGCTTTCATACACTTATAGCTCTTAGTGCATCCGTTGCATGGCAATCCCTACTCACTCACATTGATATCTATTGATGGGCATCTCCATAGCCCGTTGATACGCCTAGTTGATGTGAGACTATCTTCTCCTTTTTGTCATCTCCACAACCACCATTCTATTCCACCTATAGTGCTATATCCATGGCTCACGCTCATGTATTGCGTGAAAGTTGAAAAGGTTTGAGAACATCAAAAGTATGAAACAACTGCTTAGCTTGTCATCGGGGTTCTGCATGATTTGAATATTTTGTGTGGTGAAGATGGAGCATAGCTAGACCATATGATTTTGTAGGGATAACTTTCTTTAGCCATGTTATTTTGAGAAGACATGATTGCTTTATTAGTAGGCTTGAAGTATTATTGTTTTTATGTCAAATGATAGACTATTGCTTTGAATCACTCGTATCTTAATATTCATGCCATGATTAGATATGTGATCAAGATTATGTTAGGTAGCATTCCACATCAAAAATTATCTTTTTTATCATTTACCTACTCAAGGACGAGCATGAATTAAGCTTGGGGATGTTGATACATCTCCATCGTATCTATAATTTTTTATTGTTCCATGCCAATATTCTACAACTTTCATAAACTTTTGGCAACTTTTTATACTATTTTTGGGGACTAACATATTGATCCAGTGCCTAGTGCCAGTTCATGTTTGTTGCATGTTTTTGTTTGGCAGAATATCCATATCAAACAGAGTCCAAACGGGATAAAAACGGATGGAGATTATTTTGGAATATTCGGATAATATGGGAAGAAAAATCCACGCGATACGGTGCCCGAGGGAGGCACGAGGCAGGGGGCGTGCCCCACCCCCCCGGGCGCGCCCCTGACCATCGTGGGCCCCTCGTAAGGCGGTTACTGCCCTTCTTCGGCCGCAAGAAAGCTAATTTTTAGGAAAAATCACGGTGAAGATTTCAGCCCAATTGGAGTTACGGATCTCCATATATATACGAAACGGTGAAAGGGCAGCCAGAGAGAACGCAGAAACAGAGAGAGACAGAGAGATAGATCCAATCTTGGAGGGGCTCTCACCCCTCCCATGCCATGGAGACCAAGGACCAGAGGGGAAACCCTTATCCCATCTAGGGAGGAGGTAAAGGAAGAAGAAGAAGGAGGGGGGCTCTCTCCCTCTCGCTTTCGGTGGCACCGGAGTGCCAGCGGGGGCCATCATCATCACTGCAATCTTCACCAACAACTTCACCGCCATCATCACCAACTCTTCCCCCCTCTATGCAGTGGTGTAACCTCTCTCTTACCCGCTGTAATCTCTACTTAAACATGGTGCTCAACGCTATATATTATTTCCCAATGATGTATGGCTATCCTATGATGTTTGAGTAGATCTGTTTTGTCCTATGGATTATTTGATGATCGTGATTGGTTTGAGTTGCATGTTTTATTAGTGGTGATGTCCTATGGTGCTCTCTGTGTCGCGCAAGCGTGAGGGATCCCCGCTGTAGGGTTTGCAATATGTTCATGGTTTGCTTATGGTGGGTGGCGTGAGTGACAGAAGCATATACACGAGTAAGTAGGTTGTTTGCGTATGGGATAAAGAGCACTTGATGCTTTAATGCTATGGTTGGGTTTTACCTTAATGATCTTTAGTAGTTGTAGATGCTTGCTAGAGTTCCAAACATAAGTGCATATGATCCAAGTAGAGAAAGTATGTTAGCTTATGCCTCTCCCTCAAATAAAATTGCAATAATGATTACCGGTCTAGTTATCGATTGCCTAGGGACAAATAACTTTCTTGTGACAAAAAGCTCTCTACTAAAACTAACTTAGTTGTGTCTTTATCTAAACAGCCCCTACTTTTTATTTACGCACTCTTTGTTATCTTGCAAACCCATCCAAAAACACCTACAAAGTACTTCTAGTTTCGTACTTGTTCTAGGTAAAGCGAACGTCAAGCGTGCGTAGAGTTGTATCGGTGGTCGACAGAACTTGAGGGAATATTTGTTCTACCTTTAGCTCCTCGTTGGGTTCGACACTCTTACTTATCGAAAGAGGCTACAATTGATCCCCTATACTTGTGAGTTATCAGCGTCTTGTATGATATGAGTCTTTGCTTGTTTTGTTTTATGTTTTAAGTCTTGAATCCTTGCTGGACACACCTATCTGAGAGATCCAAAATTACGCCATGACTTGTTAGAATTGCTCTCTATGCTTCACTTAAATCTTTATGAGCTATAGAATTGCTCTAGTGCTTCACTTATATCTTTTTGAGCACGGTGTGCTTTAATATTTTCGAAGAAATGCTCTCTTGCTTCACTTACATTTATTTGAGAGTTCGTAATTTTCTTAAGAAATTCTCTCTTGCTTCACTTAAATTAATTTGAGAGAAAGAAATATTATGCTTAGATGCAAGAGGGGGTAAATAGGCGATTTTTACAAATTCATCATAGTGGAATTTCAGGGTGAGGAAATTCCTAAGCAACGAACTACTTAGCAACGCAATAAGTACTCAAATGCAAGCATAATAACCAAGTAGTAGCACAGTCATCATGATGAAATGAAAATAAGCATAGAGTACAAGTAGCGTAAAAATAGGATAAGCAGGATGAAGACAAACTGGCAAATGAAATAGGATTGAGGAAATTGAGAATGTCTTCAGTCAAAGTCTTCAAACAGTAATGATCAAGTACTTCTACACAAAAATGAGGAAATGAAAGAGTTGAGGAAATAGAACCAGTAGCTTGGTGAAGACGATGATTTGATAGACCAGTTCCAACTGCTGTGACAATCGTATGTCTGGTTGGAGCGGCTAGGTATTTAAACCTGAGGACACATAGTCCCGGGCACACAGTCCTCACCGTATTCTCATTGAGATAAGGTCACATAGACCTCGCTCGATCACTCGTGGTAAGTCTTCAGGTGACTTCCAAACCTTCACAGACTTGGTCACTTGGCGATCCACAATTTCGTCTTGGATGCTCTAGACCATGGCACCTAACCGTATGGAGGATGCACAGTCCTCAAAGGTAACAAGCGTCGGTTCCACACAGGAACAATTTCTTCAGTGTTGCTCAATCACTTTGGGTTTGTAGGTTTTTGGGTTTTGATTTCTTCACTTGATGATTTTCTCTCAAAGTCCTCGGAGGATGGGATGCTCTCAATGACAAGTGTCAGTTTCTCGCGGAGCTGTCAACCAGCTAGTGGTTGTAGGGGGCGGCTATTTATAGCCTAGGGAGCAACCCGACATGATAAGACATAAATGCCCTTCAATGATATGACTGTTAGGTGGGTAGATATTTTCGGACAGCTGGCGCATAGCACAGCAACGATCAGAAATTTGGCTATCAAATTCCTCAGGGTTATCGTGTTCCTCACTTGTAGGCAATCCACACTAGCGAATTCCTAACTCATTATTCCTTAGAGACTAGAAGATCTTCGTATCTGTCACTGAAGAAATTGACTGAACTGTACGAGATTTCCAATGGCTTCACTCGAAGGGATTGGTAGGTGTAGGATTTTGAGATGAGCATCACTTGGAAACGTTTCCTTAGTTTTACCTCGACCCCCTTTAACAGTATGGTGTTTCCTATGACTCAAGAAAGAGAAAAACAAAACTACGAAAACAAAAGTCTTCACGCTTCATATTCCTCGCATGAATATCAAGTCTTCAGGATCACACCAATTTCTTCACTTTCAAAGTCCTCAAAAAGCCAAAGTCTTCAGTCGAAGAGATTCATTTTTAGGGGTTGACTTTCACTGTAAATATAAAAATCCTCATAGACTTATAGACCTATGTACACTCACAAACACATTAGTCCCTTAACCTATAAGTCTTCAATACACCAAAATCACTAAGGGGCACTAGATGCACTAAATGCACTTACACCGAGAAATAGAATACATGACTTCTTCGAAGTTGGCTTCGGTGGTGGTTCAGGAACAGTCCAATCATTATCATTCCTCAATACAATATTCAATAGTTCTTCAGCTTGTTCAATAGTTCATTCCCTAAAAATACAACCAGCACAACTATTGAGGTGGTCCCTAGAATCATCGGTTAGTCCATTATAAAATATATCAAGTATTCCATTTTTCTTGAGAGGATGATCAGGCAATGCATTAAGTAATTGGAGAAGCCTCCCCCAAGCTTGTGGGAGAATTTCTTCTTCAATTTGCACAAAGTTAAATATTTCCTATAAAGCGGCTTGTTTCTTATGAGCAGGAATATATTTTCCAGAGAAGTAATATATCATATCCTGGTGACTACGCACACAACCAGGAGCAAGAGAATTAAACCATATCTTAGCATCACCCTTTAATGAGAAAGGAAACAACTTAAGAATATAGTAGTAGCGGATTTTTTCCTCATGAGAAAATAGGGTGGCTATATCATTCAATTTAGTAAGATGTACCGCAACAGTTTCAGATTCATAACCATGGAAAGGATCAAATTCAACCAAAGTAATTAACTCAGGATCGACAGAGAATTCATAATCCTTATCAGTAACAAAGATAGGTGAAGTAGCAAACTTTGGATAATATTTCATTCTAGCATTCAAAGATTTTTCTTTCAACTTGACTAGAAATTTCTTAAGATCTTCTCTGTCCTTACAAGCAAGAAAGTATCTAGCTACCTCTCCATCCATAACATAACCTTTAGGTATATCAGGAAATTCACATCTAGGAGAGCTAAATCTAATAGGTGTTTCAAAGTGTTCAGTAATTTCATCAGCTTTGGCATTCTCAATAGTTATAGCTCTAACAAGTTGTTCATCAAGAAATTCACCTAATGGCACATTATCATCAAGCAAAGTACTAGCATCATCATAAGCATCATTCATAGCAGAAGTAGCATCATCAATTACTTGCGACATGTCAGGATTAATAGCAGGTGGTGGTGTCGCAAGCTTACTTAAAACAGAAGGTGAATCAAGTGTAGAGTGTGATGGCAGTTCCTTACCTCCCCTCGTCTTAGAGGGAACAATCTTGGTTCTGGTATCTTTCAGATTCACCATAGTGATCAACAGATATAAATCCCAAGTGACTGAGCAAATATAACTATGCTCCTTGGCAACAGCGCGAAAAGGTCTTTATAACCCACAAGTATAGGGTATTGCAACAGTTTTCGAGGGTAGAGTATTCAACCTAAATTTATTGATTTGACAGAAGGGGACCAAAGAATATTCGCAAGTATTAGCAGTTGAGTTTTCAATTCAATCACACCTGAAAGACTTAATATCTGTAGCAAAATATTTAGTTCAAAGTAGTATGGAAGTAACGGTAACAGTGGCAATAGTAACACTAACAGTTTTGTAGTGATTGTAATAGCAGCACAACAAAAAGTAACTTAGCAAAGATCAATATATGAAAAGCTCATAGGGATTGGATCGGTGATGATAATTGTGTTTGATAATATTCATCATGTGGCAGTTATAACCTAGAGCGATGCACAACTAGCTCCAATTCATCAATGTAATATAGGCATGTATTCTGTATATGTTGGGGAACGTAGCAGAAATTCAAAATTTTCCTACGTGTCACCAAGATCTATCTATGGAGAAACCAGCAACGAGGAGAAGGAGAGTGCATCTACATACCCTTGTAGATCGCTACGCGGAAGCGTTCAAGAGAACGGGGTTGATGGAGTCGTACTCGTCGTGATCCAAATCACCGATGATCCTAGTGCCGAACAGACGGCACCTCCGTGTTCAACACACGTACAGCCCGGTGATGTCTCCTACGCCTTGATCCAGCAAGGGGAGAAGGAGAGGTTGGGGAAGACTCCATCCAGCAGTAGCACGACGGCGTGGTGGTGGTGGTGGAGGAGCGTGGTACTCCAGCAGGGCTTCACCAAGCACCGCAAGAGACGAGGAGGGAGAGGGGTAGGGCTGCGCCAAGAAGGAGATTGAATCGTGTCTCTGGCAGCCCAAAACCTCAATTATATATAGGGGGAGGGGAGGGGCTGCGCCCCATCTAGGTTTCCACCCCTAGGGGTGGCGGCCATCCCTAGATCCCATCTAGGGGGGGGCAAGGGGGGGAGAGGGGGGGGCGCACCACTAGGTGGGCCTTAGGCCCATCTGAGCCTAGGGTTTGCCCCCTTCCACTCTCCCTTGCGCCTTGGGCTTTGGTGGGGGGCGCACCATCCCACCTGGGGCTGGTCCCCTCCCACACTTGGCCCATGCAGCCCTCCGGGGCTGGTGGCCCCACTTGGTGGACCCCCGGGACCCTCCCGGTGGTCCCGGTACGTTACCGATAAAACCCGAAACTTTTCTGGTGACCAAAACAGGACTTCCCATATATAAATCTTTACCTCCGGACCATTCCGGAACTCCTCATGACATCCGGGATCTCATCCGGAACTCCGAACAACATTCGGTAACCACGTATATCTATTCCCTATAACCCTAGCGTCATCGAACCTTAAGTGTGTAGACCCTATGGGTTTGGGAACCATGCAGACATGACCGAGATAACTCTCTGGTCAATAACCAACAGCGGGATCTGGATACCCATGTTGGCTCCCACATGCTCCACGATGATCTCATTGGATGAACCACGATGTCATTCGACTTAATCAATCCCGTATACAATTCCCTTTGTCTATCGGTACGACACTTGCCCGAGATTCGATCGTCGGTATCCCGATACCTTGTTCTATCTCGTTTTTGGCAAGTCTCTTTTACTCGTTCCGTAACACATCATCCCGTGATCAACTCCTTGATCACATTGTGCACATTATGATGATGTCCTACCGAGTGGGCCCAGAGATACCTCTCCGTTTACACGGAGTGACAAATCCCAGTCTCGATTCGTGCCAACCCAATAGACACTTTCGGAGATACCTGTAATGTACCTTTATAGCCACCCAGTTACGTTGTGAAGTTTGGCACACCCAAAGCACTCCTACGGTATCCGGGAGTTGCACAATCTCATGCTCTAAGGAAATGATACTTGACATTAGAAAAGCTTTAGCATGCGAACTACACGATCTTGTGCTATGCTTAGGATTGGGTCTTGTCCATCACATCATTCTCCTAATGATGTGATCCCGTTATCAACGACATCCAATGTCCATGGTCAGGAAACCGTAACCATCTATTGATCAACGAGCTAGTCAACTAGAGGCTTACTAGGGACATGGTGTTGTCTATGTATCCACACATGTATCTGAGTTTCCTATCAATACAATTCTAGCATGGATAATAAATGATTATCATGAACAAGGAAATATAATAATAACCAATTTATTATTGCCTCTAGGGCATATTTCCAATAGTCTCCCACTTGCACTAGAGTCAATAATCCAGTTCACATCGCTATGTGATTAACACTCAAGGTCACATCCCCATGTGACTAACACCCAAAGAGTTTACTAGAGTCAATAATCTAGTTCACATTACCATGCGATTAACACTCGATGAGTTCTGGGTTTGATCATGTTATGCTTGTGAGAGATGTTATAGTCAACGGGTTTGAATCTTTCAGATCTGTGTGTGCTTTACAAATCTCTATTTCATCTCCTAGATGCAGCTACCACGTTCTATTTGGAGCCATTCCAAATAATTGTTCCACTTGGAGCTATTCTAAATTGTTGCTCCATTATACGTATCCGGTATCTCTACTCAGAGCTATCCGGATAGGTGCTAAGCTTGCATCGACGTAACCCTTTACGACGAACTCTTTTACCACCTCCATAATCGAGAAAATTCCTTAGTCCACTAGTTACTAAGGATAACTTTGGCCGCTGTCCTGTGATCCATTCTTGGATCACTCTTGTACCCCTTGACTGACTCATGGCAAGGCACACTTCAGGTGCGGCACACAGCATAGCATACTGTAGAGCCTACGTCTAAAGCATAGGGGACGACCTTCGTCCTTTCTCTCTATTCTGCCGCGGTCAAGTTTCGAGTCTTACTCAATGTTCACACCTTATAACACAGCCAAGAACTCCTTCTTTGCCGATCCATTTTGAACTCCTTCAAAATCTTGTCACGGTATGTATTCATTTGAAAGTACTATTAAGCGTTTTGATCTATCCTTATAGATCTTAATGCTCAATACTCAAGTAGCCTAATCCAGGTTTTCCATTGAAAAACACTTTTCAAATAACTCTGCATGCTTTCCAGAAATTCTACATCATTTCCGATCAACAATATGTCAACAACATATACTCATCAGAAATTTTATAGTGCTCCCACTCACTTCTTTGGAAATACAAGTTTCTCATAGACTTTGTATACACCCAAAATCTTTGATCATCATCAAAGCGTATATTCCAACTCCGAGATGCTTACTCCAGTCCTTAGAAGGATTGCTAGAGCTTTGCATACTTGTTAGCATCTTTCAGGATTGACAAAACCTTCTGGTTGTATCACATACAACCTTTCCTCAAGAAAATCGTCGAGGAAACAATGGTTTTTGACATCCTATCTGCAAGATTTCATAAATAATGCAGTAATCGCTAATATAATTCCAACAGACTCTTAGCATCGCTACGAGTGAGAAAGTCTCATCGTAGTCAACTCCTTGAACTTGTCGGAAAACATCTTAACGACAAGTCAAGCTTTCTTAATGGTGATACTTACCATCATTGTCCGTCTTCCTTTTAAAATCCATATGTACCTAACAGCCTTACGACCATCAAGTAGTTCTTCCAAAGTCTACACTTTGTTTTCATATATGGATCCTCTCTCGGATTATATGGCCTCGAGCCATTTTTGGAATCCAGGCCCACCATCGCTTCTCCATAGCTCGTAGGTTCATTGTTGTCTAGCAACATGACTTCCAAGATAGGATTACGTACCACTCTGAAGTAGTACGCATCCTTGTCATCCTACGAGGTTTGGTAGTGACTTGATCTGAAGTTTCATGATCACTATCATAAGCTTCCACTTCAATTGGTGTAGATGCCACAGGAACAACTTCATGTGCCCTGCCACACACTAGTTGAAGAGACGGTTCAATAACCTCATCAAGTCTCCGCCATCCTCCCACTCAATTCTTTCGAGAGAAACTTTTCCTCGAGAAAGGACCCGATTCTAGAAACAATCCCTTATTGCTTTCTGATCTGAGACATGAGGTATACCCAACTGTTTTGGGTGTCCTATGAATATGCATTTATCCGCTTTGGGTTCTAGCTTATCAGCCTGAAACTTTTTCACATAAGCGTTGCAACCCCAAACTTTTAAGAAATGACAGCTTAGGTTTCTCTAAACCGGTGTCATCTCATCGGAATTACGCGTTGCCCTATTTAAAGTGAATGTGGTTGTCTCTAATGCCTAACCCATAAACTATCGTGGTAATTCGATAAGAGACATCATGGTATGCATCATATCCAATAGGTTGCAGTTATGATGTTCGGACACACCATCACACTATGGTGTTCTAGGCTGTATCGGTTGTGAAACAATTTCCACAATGTCTTAATTCTTTGCCAAACTCGTAATTCAGATATTCATCTACGATCATATCATAGACATTTTATCCTCTTTTCACGACGATCTTTCAACTTCACCCTGAAATTACTTGAACCTTTCAATAATTCAGACTCGTGATTCATCAAGTAAATATACTCAACATCCACTTAAATCATCTGTGAAGTAAGAACATAACGATATCCACTACACGCCTCAGCACTCATTGGACTGCACACATCAAAATGTATTACATCCAACAAGTTGCTTTCTAGTTCCATTTTACTGAAAATGAGGCTTTCAGTCATCTTGCCCATGTGGTATGATTTTCATGTCTCAAGTGATTCAAAAACAAGTGAGTCCAAACGGTCCATTTGCATGGAGTTTCTTCATGCATATACACCAATAGACATGGTTCGCATGTCTCAAACTTTTCAAAAATGAGTGAGCCCAAAGATCCATCAACATGGAGCTTCTTCATGTGTTTTATACCGATATGACTTATGTGGCAGTGCCACAAGTAGGTGGTACTATCATTACTATCTTATATCTTTTGGCATGAACAAGTGTATCACTACGATCGAGATTCAATAAACTATTCATTTTAGGTGCAAGACCATTGAAGGTATTATTCAAATAAACAGAGTAACCATTATTCTCCTTAAATGAATAACCATATTGCGATAGACATAATCCAATCATGTCTATGCTCAATGCAAACACCAATCTCGATGGTAGAGGGAGCGTGCGATGCTTGATCACATCAAGCTTGGAAAAACTTCCAACACATATCGCCAGCTCACCTTTAGCTAGTCTCCATTTACTCCGCAGCCTTTTATTTCGAGTTTACTAACATTTAGCAACCGAACTGGTATCTAATACCCTGGTGCTACTAGGAGTACTAGTAAAGTACACATTAACACAATGTATATCCAATATACTTCTATCGACCTTGCCAGCCTTCTCATCTACCAACTATCTAGGGTAATTCTGCTCCAGTGACTGTTCCCCTTATTACAGAAGCACTTAGTCTCGGGCTTGGGTTCAACTTTGGGTTTCTTCACTAGAACAGCAACTGATTTGTTGTTCCATGAAGTATCCCTTTCTTGCCCTTACCCTTCTTGAAACTAGTGGTTTCACCAACCATCAACAATTGATGCTCCTTCTTGATTTCTACTTTTGTGGTGTCAAACATCGCGAATATCTCAAGGATCATCATATATGTCCCCGATATATTATAGTTCACCACGAAGCTCCAGCAGCTTGGTGGTAATTACTTTAGAGAAACATCACTATCTCATCTGGAAGATCAACTCCCACTCGATTCAAATGATTGTTGTATGCTTTATATGCAATTTTATATCACTTTTGGGAACTAACCTATTAACCCAGTGCCAGTTGTTGTTTTCTACATGTTTTTGGTTTTACAGAAAATCCCTATCAAACGGAGTCCAAACACGATGAAACTTTTTGAAAATTTTTTCTAGACCAGGAAGGACCCTAGAAGCTTCAGGGGAGGACCATAAGCGAGATGAGGAGACGACAAGACAACAGGGCATGCCCAAGGGGGTAGGTGCGCTAATACGTCTCCAACGTTTCTATAATTTTTTATTGTTCCATGCTATTATATTATCTGTTTTGGATGTTTTATATGCATTAATATGCTATTTTATATTATTTTTGGGACTAACTATTAACCTAGGGCCCAGTGACCGTTTCTGTTTTTTCCTTGTTTTGAGTTTTACAGAAAAGGAATATCAAACGGAGTCTAAACAAGCTGAAACTTTACGATGAATTTTTATGGACCAGAAGAGACCCACGGGGCATTGGAGATGGACCAGAGGAGTCCCGAGGCAACCACAAGGGTGGAGGGAGCGCCCCCTGGCTTGTGGGTCCCTCGGGAACCCCCCTGACATGAGACCGACGCCAAAAATTCATATAAATTACAAAATCTCTAGAAAGAAACCAAGATCGGGAGTTCCGCTACCGCAAGCCTCTGTAGCCATGAAAAAACAATCGGGAGCCAGTTCTGGCACCCTATCGGAGGGGGAAACCATCACCGGTGGCCATCTTCATCATCCCGACGGTCTCCGTGACGAGGAGGGAGTAGTTCACCCTCGGGGCTGAGCGTATGTACCAGTAGCTATGTGTTTGATCTCTCTCTCTCTCTCGTGTTCTTGATTTGGCACGATCTTGATGTACCGCGAGCTTTGTTACTATAGTTGGATCATATGGTGTTTCTCCCTCTCTACCTTCTTGTGATGAATTGAGTTTTACCTTTGAGGTTTCACTAGTACCGGATTGAATACTATTATGGATTTGAGAACACTTGTTGTATGTCTTGCGTGGGATACCCGTGGTGACAATGGGGTGTTCTATTGATTCACTTGATGTATGTTTTGGCACTCAACTCGTGGATTCCTGAGGTGACATTAGGGTAATCTATGCATGGGGTTGATGCACGTTTTCGTCCTTGTTTCTCTGGTATGAATCTTGGGGCACTCATTGAGGTTCTTTGTGTTGGATTTAATATTATGAATCTGAAGTTGTTTGATGCATATCGTATAATTGACCCATGGATACTTGTGGTGACATTGGAGTATCTAGGTGACATTAAGGTTGGTTGATGTGTATCATATGGTGTTATTTTACTACGAACTCTAGGGTTGTTTGTGACACTTATAGGAATACTCAATGGATTGATCAGAAAGAATAACTTTGATCTTACCAGCAGCGAGTTTTTAAATAAGGCGCTGCTGCAATGTAGCAGTAGCATGCTCCGGCAGTACTCGCTGCTGAAATAGACGTAGCAGCAGCGCGCCTCCTCTAAGCCGCGCTACTGCTATAATTCCCATGACCCCGCCGCGAAGCTAGTTCTAGCAGCAGCGCTTTTATTCGGACCGCGCTACTGCTAGGTAGTTTAGTAGTAGCGCCTTTGCCTTTAGGGCGCTACTGCTAAAATTAGCTATCTCCAACCCGGCCCCACGCTCTCCTCTATCCGATCCACACTCACACTCACACTCACTCCCGCTCAACCCCCCCTCCCCCCTCCCCCGCGCGCCGGTCCTCCCCGCCGGCCGTCGGCGCCCCCGCCAGCCGCCGCCGCCTACCCCTCTTCCCTCTGTGCCGCCGTCAACTCCTCCTCCTCGCTGGACTCGGTACCGCCGTCCTCCTCCGTCCTCCCTCGACTCGCCGCCGGCCGGCCACTCCTTGCTCTGCCTTCCTCCTCCGTCCTACTCTCTTCTCCCTCCTCGAGTCGCCCCTCCTTCTCCCTCCTCCCTGCTACATTTTGATTTAGTAGGCTAGTTCATATGCAACATTTTGATTTAGTTGATTTAGTGGGCTAGTTGATTTAGAACATTTTGATTTAGTTGATTTAGTAGGGTAGTTGATTTAGTTGATTTATAACATTTTGATTTAGTTGATTTAGTAGGCTAGTTGATTTAGTAGATTTAGTAGGCTAGTTGATTTAGAACATTTTGATTTAGTTGATTTAGTATGCTAGTGGATTTAGTAGGCTAGTTGATTTAGTATGCACCATTTTATTGTTATTTTTCTGTACATGGATAGGTAGATGCTTTTGTTTTTTTGTAATAAGTTATTTTTTGGCAAAATGTAGGTGCCAATTTAGTTAAATTTGCCACTTGTTTTTTAATCAATTATCTTAGGCAATAGGGGCCAAAATAGATGAAATGTCTTGGTAGGTGGTACCCTTATAATTGTCCATAAAATTGCTTCTCGCGGAAGAACCAAAAATATCACATGCTACTGTTTTTCTTTCCTGTGAAGTGGATCTTTAATCCTTTGCTCATATTGCTTTAGGAAAATGGCGCCGCCACCACCACCACTATGTCGACTGTGCAAGTCAAGGTGCGCCAGCAGCGTTGCAACTGGCAAGCTGTTCGGCATCTACTTCCAGCCGAGTTTTCATCATGCGGCGGTAAGAAATTAGATGAAATGTAACAACTATTTTATTTTTAGTGTTGGCATTACTGCATTGTGTCATTTTTCTTTTTTTACACAGATCGTCCCATGCAATGTGAGGTTGAAATTCAACAAGCTGACAGGAGACATTGTGACATTTGAGGCTCCTGGGGGGCCGTACACTATGGAGGTCGAGAAAGGACGCAATATGTCACAGATTGGAGGAGATGGATGGGCCCGTTTCCTCGCCCACATGCGTCTTACTGGTGGTGAGTTGATCAGCTTCTCCTTCAGAGCAGAAAGACCCAAGATGGCTGTCATTTATCTCAACCTGGTGGAAGATGATGAAGATAATGAGGACCCACTCGATGAAGATGATGAGAACCCACTTCATGAAACCATTGTAGCTCAAAGAATGAGGCTGAGCAAGGAGGAGGTGTGCAACCTATGGGACATAATTCCGCCATGTGATGACTTTGTCGGGGTGCCATTCGTGACCCGCCTGACAAGTACCATGGTCGATCGGCATGAAATGGTATGTTATACTGACTGTAGTAATTTGATGATATATATATATATATATATGCTTTATTGTTATACTTACAAATGCAAATTATCCGATGATATGCTTAGTGAATTTGATGATATGCTTAGTGTAGATTCCAATGATATGCTTTGTGGAATCTAGTCGATGATATGCTTTAGTGTAGAGTCTGATCACATGCTTATTAGTGTAGAATCCAACGAACTATTAATAGTGTAGATAATCCATATATACTTATTAGTAGAATTCATGATTAATTAGTACAAATGCGTAGTACTGTATCTTTTGATAGTGTAGAAATCTAGACTTAATAGAAATATATTTGCAAGAGTATGTGCGAAGCTATTTATTAATTGATATGTTTTCTTATTCAGAAATTGCCAAAGAACCTATCTATGAGTTGTGGTATTGAGCCTGATGAAGAAGGATCGGTTGGACTACGCCTTACCGCAAGGGGCTCCGTCACCACCTGTACTTACCGCATGGACACAGACGGTCGCACACACTTAAACTCGGTTGGGTGGAAGAGATTCCTCGTTGGCAAGAATCTTCGTGTTGGACAGGCCATCCTAATTACTATCAGGAACACCCACCGCCCAGGCTTGAGGATGATGATCGTCGTCGATATCATCTAGAACTATATATGTGTGTGTGGCTATATCATCTAGAACTATATATGATGATTGTCGTCGATATCATGTAGAACTACATATGATGATCGTCGTCGATATCATCTAGAACTACATATGATGATCGTCGTCGATATCACCTAGTACTACTTGAGGATGCATGTTGAGTATATATGAAACTGTTATCTAGTACTCCCTCTGTTCCAAATTACTCATCGTGGTTTTAGTTAAAATTTGAACTAAAACCACGACGAGTAATTTGGAACCGAGGGAATACTACCTAGTACCTATAATGCTTTATGGCTTTATGAAATTGATATCTAGTAGTACCTAGTATCTCGAAATTGCAGTTTATTGAAGCTGAAATGGGGTGGTAATGGTGAAATATATAACAGTAGCACGGGGCTAGGAAATCGCTGCAGCTAACTAATAGTAGCGTGTTCCGGAAAAGCGCTGCTGATATAGTCAATAGTAGTAGCGCGGGTACAGACAGTGCTACTACTAAGAGTTAGCTGTAGCGCCTTTCTGTTGCTCAACTATATATGTTGCATATCATCGACTCATGTGACGATGCAGGTACATAGATCATCGATGGCGAAGAAGTGCTACGCCAGGAGTATATATACGACGAGTGGCCGGAGTGTCAAGCCCAGGTGTACCGTTTTCCGGTTTCCGAGCGACAGGCAATAGTTAGTTTAGGTTCACGCTAATGCGAGAGAGGGATATGAACTCATGTACTGCATAGTTCCGCTCTCACTCAAAGTGATAGCTCTTCTCGCGTATATCATTGTTTAGATGGATGACGATGTAGTTGCAAGTAATCGATACTTGTATCGCTATTTTCGAGATGATGATGAGAGACCACTTTGTGTTGGATGATGATTATGATGATGACATGATTTGATGAGACTAGTTGTATGTATATGCTATGATTACATTTGTATGTGTATGATATGCTAAAGATTATTGTATAAAGCCTATTCAAATACAAAACAAATATGCAGAAAAAACTAATAAAACTAGTAGTAGCGAGGGGAACAAAGTTAGCAGTAGCGCCGCCTTACCAGTAGCGCTTCCCTGTAAAAAGCGATGCAGATAATATCAGCAGCGCTCTTCACCAAAGCGCGCTACTGCTATCCATGTATAGCAGTAGTGTGGGACAACCGGTGCTACTGCTACACGTTAGCTGTAGCGCCTTATCAGTAGCGCACCGTCCCGCGCTACTGATAGGCCTAAAACCCGTGCTGCTGCTAGGCTTTTCCCTAGTAGTGTGAGGTGGTTTCGTACCCTACAAACAATTTCATCTAATGTTCTTCGTGATAGGAACTTTGGAGTGACTCTTTGTTGAACGTTGAGGGATTGTCGTATGATTCAATTATGTTATCATTGTTGAGAGAACTTGCACTAGTGAAAGTATGAACCCTAGGCCTTTTTTCCAAGCATTGCAATACCATTTTCGCTCACTTTTGTTACTTGCTACCTTGCTGTTTTTATATTTTCATATTACAAAACCCATATCTACTATCCATATTACACGTGTATCACCATCTCTTTGCCGAACTAGTGAGCCTATACAATTTACCATTGTATTGGGTGTGTTGGGGACACAAGAGACTCTTTGTTATTTGGTTGCAGGGTTGTTTGAGAGAGACCATCTTCATCCTACGCCTCCCACGAATTGATAAACCTTAGGTCATCCACTTGAGGGAAATTTGCTATTGTCCTACAAAACTCTGTGCTTGGAGGCCTAACACAAGTCTACAAGAAGAAGCTTGCGTAGTAGACATCATGCGCCCTGATGTCTTGTGGGCCCCTTGTGGCTCTGTCTGACCTAATTCCAGTGCTATAAATTTCCAAATATCCCAAAACCCCTAGAGGAGACCCGAAACAATTATTCCGCGCTGCAAGCTTCTGTTCTTCTGCAATCCCATCTGGAGGCCTCTGCTGGTACTCTGTCGAAGGGGGAACCGATCACCAAGGGCTTCTATGTCAACCTTGTTGCACCTCTGATGATGTGTGAGTAGTTCCCCACATGACCTATGGGTCCACAAAAGTAGCTAGATGGCTCTCTCTCCCTCTTTTTGATCTTCAATACGATGTTCTCTTCGGAGATTGATTCGATGTATTATTTTTGCACTGCGTCTATTGGGATCCAATGAATTGTGGGTTTATGATCAGATTGCTCATTGAAAGTAATTGAGTTATTTCTGAACTTTATTATGTGTGGTTGTTATAGCTTTGAATTTCTCTATGATCTATCTATTTGGTTTGGCCAACTAGACCGATTTATCTTTAGTGGGAGAGGTGCTTTGTGGTAGATTCAATCTTGTGGTGTCCTCACTCTGTGATAGGAGGGGTAGCGAGGCACGTATTGTATTTTTTCTACTAAGGATAAAACAACGGGTTTTGATCATATTGATTGGTTTTATTCTGTCTACATTATGTCATCATGCTTCATGCATTGCTCTGTTTGTCATGAACTTAATACCTAGAGAGGCAAACATAAAAGAGCTCTCGAAGTGGATTAATAGTAGTAGATGCATAATTGTTTTGGTCTACTTGTCACGGACATAATGCCTATGTATTGATCATGCCATGAATAACATCATAACTATGCACTATTCTATCAATTGCCCGACAGTAATTTGTTTACCCACCATATGCTATGTTCTTGAGAGAGATGCCTCTAGTGAAAGGTATGCCCCTAGGTCTATTTTAATCATATTACTAAAACCCAAAAAACCTTGCTGCAATTTATTTATTTTTATTTTACTTTGCAATTTATATATATCCTACTATCAGATTTGATCCTTGCAAATAATGAGTACAAGGGGATTGACAACCCTCTTGCCTGCATTGGGTGCAAGTATTTGCTCTTGTGTGTGTAGGTACTGCTAAAGGTAATTTGCATGGACCTCCTATTGGTTCAATAAACCTCGGTTCTTTACTGAGGGAAATACTTTCTGCTACTATACTACTTCACCCTTCCTCTTCAAGGAAATCCTAACACCTATCACAAGTAGCACAAGGATTTCTGGCGCCGTTGCTAGGGAGGCTTCATCAAACAACTCAAGACTCAGCTGTAGGTTGTACATTTAGAAGCCATGAAACTTCTTGATAAGGGTTTTATATTTCTGTGCCCCTGGTTGGTTCGCTGTGCTCAGTTTTGTCCCTGACAACTAATGTTGCTCACTTTTGCCCTCCCTACTCCACCAGGTGCTCACAAAAGCCCAAATGAAGCACTTTTGTCTGGTCAAAGTCTCTTTGACCGTTACGTCCTGACTAGTGGGGTCACTCCACTCTCTCTCACCATAGTGGGTCGCGGTAGGGGTCGAGGCAACTTATGACTAGTGGGGCCGCGTAATATCATGATAGGTGGGGCCGCTCCACTCTCTCTCACCATAGTGGGTCGCGGTAGGGGTCGAGGCAACTTATGACTAGTGGGGCCACGTAATATCATAACAGGTGGGGTCGTTCCACTCTCTCTCACCACAGTGTTAACTAGAATCCTGACATGTGTGGTCGACGCAACTTATGACACGTGGGGCCGCTTGATTCCCTGGCAGGTGGGGTATGGCCACTCTCTCCCCACTGTGCTGACGCGGTAAGATCCTGACTTGTGGGGCCGATGCGGCTTATGACAGGTGGGGTATATTCTCTCTATCATTTGTCAACACCATGGCAAATCTGTGAGAGAGTGATTGAGTGTTGAGGAGACTATCTTTTGAAGCACAAGAGCAAGGAGTTCGTCATCAACAACAACATCTATTACCTTTTGGAGAGTGGTGTCTACTAGATTGCCTAGGTGTCACTTGGGAGCCTCCAAATCTCATGGAGTTGAACCAAGGTGTAAGGGCATATTTATCCCTAAGTGGTTTTGGTGATTGATGACAATGCATGTGCGTACTAATCGTGTGCATTGAGCATTTCAGATATCTCAGGTTTAGGCACAAGACGATTCGTTACCCCTCGGAGTCTAGTGAAGACGGAGTTTCTTCTACGTTTCTTTCGGTGGATTTGAGTCATAGGAAAGTCGTACTATTAAGAGGGGGTCCGCTTTGGAAAGGTTTGGGTGGAATCATCACGTACATGTCTGTTCCTTTTGCACCACCTTTCCTTTGGCTCCTTGGAGCAACCACTATTTATCTGTGTCTCTACACAATGAAGGACTCCTAGTGCTTGTTGTGTTGTGGAATGCGGTAGTACTGCCCATGGGAGCAGTAGTACCGCAGAGGCTCACGGTAGTACCGGCTAGGGACGCGGTAGTACCACAGGCCCTTGCGGTAGTACCGCTCCATGGGCGTGGTAGTACCGTGGCCTCAGGCCAGGAACAGCAGCACAAGCGGAAGTAGGGGCGGATGTAATTTTTTACATCCGCGCCCTACGCGGTAGTACTGCTCTAGGTGTGTAGTAGTACCGTGTCAGATTTTTGCACAGATCGTTTCTCAGCAGAAGTAGCCACGGATGTATTTTTATTCATCCGTGCCTTCCCAGCCCAGACAAACCCTGCCTTGCGGTAGTACCTCAAGGGGGAGCGGTAGTACCGCTCCGGCGGTTCTACCGCTGTTTGCTTCAACACATCAGGGCTAGTCTAGCTCCTGCCGCACATGCGGTAGTACCACAGTGCCCCGCGGTAGTACCCGGGCCCTTGCGGTAGTACCGCATGTCTGGTGCGGTAGTACCGCAAGTTGCCGGCTGAGTAAGTGGATAACGGTTGGATTTGTCCTATCACTATATAAGGGGAGTCTTCTTCTCCAAGTTGACTACCTCTTCCATCCCTAAGCTCCATTGTTGCTCTAAGCTCCATTTTTGCCTGATCTTTCTCCCTAGCCAATCAAACTTGTTGATTCTCTAGGCATTGGTTGAGAAGGCCTCGATCTACACTTCCACCAAGAGAAATTTGATTCCCCCCACTAATCTCTTGTGGATCTTGTTACTATTGGGTGTTTGAGCACCCTAGACGGTTGAGGTCACCGCGGAGCCATATTCCTTTGTGGTGAAGCTTCGTGGTGTTGTTGGGAGCCTCCAATTAAGTTGTGGAGATTGCCCCAACCTTGTTTGTAAAGGTCCGGTCGCCGCCTCCAAGGGCACCAATAGTGGAATCATGGCATCTTGCATTGTGTGAGGGCGTGAGGAGAATACGGTGGCTCTAGTGGCTTCTTGGGGAGCATTGTGCCTCCACGCCGCTCCAACGGAGATGTACTTCCTCTCAAAGGGAAGGAACTTTGGTAACACATCCTCGTCTTCAGTGGCTCCACTCTTGGTTATCTCATACCTTTACTTGTGCAAGCTTATATTGTGTTGCATCCCTTGTTTTCTTGTGTGCTTGTTGTTGTTGCATCATATAGGTTACTCACCTAGTTGCACATCTAGACAACCTACTTTGATGCAAAGTTTTGGTATCAGAGCCTCGTCTATTTATTAAGGACTTTGTCGTCTGAAGAGTATGGTTGACACCATAGACGGTGAGGAGGACCACCCCGGTGTGATTCCGTCCTCGTCTACGGCCGATGGGGGAACCTTGGTCTCATGTGAGGAGTTCAATGTGGCCTTGGACACATTGAAAACCTCCATGACGGCCGAGGTCAAAGGCATTCTTAAGAACTTTCTTGATGGTCTTAAATTGTCCACCGCACCATTGGAAGTGGTCGGTCCCACTAACAAGGTGACGGATGCTAACTCCGACAAGGGGGAAGCTACTAGTGATAAAGTTCCTTTGTCTAGTGGTAAAAGTGGAAACGGCATCTTTGCCCATGTTGAACCTCATCTCACTTATGGAGGACCGGTTCCCTCCACTCATTTAAATCATGTGGGTTCTCCTCCTAAGATTGTGAAAAATGAGGATTTTGACTCTTGGGTCTATCGCTTTAAACGTCATTTAAATCATGTCAATACTAATCTTTGGAGAATCATTGAGCAAGGTTTCTATCTGCATGACCCAAGAAACTTCACCCCTAGAGAAGCCTTGGATCATCAATTCAACGAGAATGCTCTCTTCATCATCCCAGATGCAATTCCATCCGAAGATATTGCACATCTTTGACCTTTCACCGTGGCCAAGGAAGCATGGCACCATGTTGTTTCCCTTTACAAGGGAAGCGCAAGCATTTAACGGTCCAACTATGAAGTGGTGCAAGATGAAGCCAATGAGTTTGCAATGAATGAAGATGAAGAACCTCGTGAGCTTTACTGGAGACTAACCACTCTCGCGGTCTCACTCCGAGATCATGGGAGCAAGGATACGGATGACAATTGGATAAAGCGCAAGTTCCTCAAGGCCATGATGCCTTACCACAAGGCCATGTCCTCTGTCATCCGTCAAAGGCCGGACTTCCACACCTTGTCCTCAAGTGAAGTGTTGGATCAGTTTGTGGCTATGAGGATCTTGGACAAGATCGCCGACAATGCGGTGTTGTGTTATCAAAGAGCAAAGAAGCCCAATCTTGCCTTGAAGGCCAAGGTTAGTGTGGAAGAAGAGGACGAAGAGAAAGAAGAGGAGAGAAACCCTGAAGATATGAAATATGCTTATCATGAGCACATGGCTCTCGCTTCAAGGCAATTTTGGAGCAAGAATAACACAAGGCCCAACTTCAACAAGAACAACTCAGGTGGTGTGAAGGGCGAGCAATGTGTGAGGACTTGCTATAATTGTGGCAACGTGAGCCATTTTGTTGCGGAGTGCCCATATGAGAAGAGGGAAGACAATGGTGGCAAGCTCATCCGAAAAGATGATGTCTACTACACAATCTTCTTCTTGTAGACGTTGTTGGGCCTCCAAGTGCAGAGGTTTGTAGGACAGTAGCAAATTTCCCTCAAGTGGATGACCTAAGGTTTATCAATCCGTGGGAGGCGTAGGATGAAGATGGTCTCTCCCAAACAACCCTGCAACCAAATATCAAAGAGTCTCTTGTGTCCCCAACACACCCAATGCAATGGTAAATTGTATAGGTGCACTAGTTCGGCAAAGAGATGGTGATACAAGTGCAATATGGATAGTAGATAATGGTTTTTGTAATCTGAAAATATAAAAACAGCAAGGTAGCAAGTGGTAAAAGTGAGCACAAACGGTATGCAATGCTAGGACACAAGGCCTAGGGTTCATACTTTCACTAGTGCAAGTTCTCTCAACAATAATAACATAATTGGATCATATAACTATCCCTCAACATGCAAAAAAGAGTCACTCCAAAGTCACTAATAGAGGATAACAAACAAAGAGATTATGGTAGGGTACGAAACCACCTCAAAGTTGTCCTTTCTGATCGATCTATTCAAGAGTCCATAGTAAAATAACATGAAGCTATTCTTTCCGTCGATCTATCATAGAGTTAGTACTAGAATAACACCTTAAGATACAAATCAACCAAAACCCTAATGTCACCTAGATACTCCAATGTCACCTCAAGTATACGTGGGTATGATTATACGATATGCATCACACAATCTCAGATTCATCTACTCAACCAACACAAAGAACTTAAAAGAGTGCCCCAAAGTTCCTACAGGAGAGTCAAGACAAAAACGTATGCCAACCCCTATGAATAAGTTCACGAGGTCACGGAACTCGCAAGTTGATCACCAAAACATACATCAAGTGGATAACATGATATCCCATTGTCACCACAGATAAGCACGTGCTAGACATACATCAAGTGTTCTCAAATCCTTAAAGACTCAATCCGATAAGACAACTTCAAAGGGAAAACTCAATCCATTACAAGAGAGTAGAGGGGGAGAAACATCATAAGATCCAACTATAATAGCAAAGCTCGCGATACATCAAGATTGTACAACCTCAAGAACACGAGAGAGAGAGAGAGAGAGAGATCAAACACATAGCTACTGGTACATACCCTCAGCCCTGAGGGTGAACTACTCCCTCCTCGTCATGGAGAGCGTCGGGATGATGAAGATGACCACCGGAGAGGGATTGCCCCCTCCGGCAGGGTGCCGGAACGAGTCTAGATTGGTTTTCGGTGGCTACGGAGGCTTCTGGCGGCAGAACTCCCGATCTATTCTGTTCCCCGATGTTTTTAGGGTATATGGACATATATAGGCGAAAGAAGTCGGTCAGGGGAGCCACGAGGGGCCCACGAGGGTGGGGGCGCCCAGGGGGGCAGGCGCGCCTCCCTGCCTCATGGCCACCTCGAAGCTTCCCTGACGTATACTCCAAGTCTCCTAGATTGCTTCTGTTCCAAAAATAACTCTCCCGAAGGTTTCATTCCGTTTGGACTCTGTTTGATGTTCCTTTTCTTCGAAACACTGAAATAGGCAAGAAAACAACAATTTGGGTTGGGCCTCCGGTTAATAGGCTAGTCCCAAAAATAATATAGAAGTGTATAATAAAGCCCATAAACATCCAAAACAGATAATATAATAGCATGGAACAATCAAAAATTATAGATACGTTGGAGACGTATCAACATCTCCAAGCTTAATTCATGCTCGTCCTCGAGTAGGTAAATGATAAAAACAGAATTTTTGATGTGGAATGCTACCTAACATATTTATCAATGTAATCTTCTCTATTGTGGCAAGAATATTCAAATCCATAAGATTCAAGAAAAAAGTTTAATATTGACATAAAAATAATAATACTTCAATCATACTAACAAAGTAATCGTGTCTTCTCAAAATAACATGGCCAAAGAAAGCTATCCCTAAAAATCATATAGTCTGGCTATGCTCTATCTTCATCACACAAAATATTTAAATCATGCACACCCCCGATGACAAGCCAAGCAATTGTTTCATACTTTTGATGTTCTCAAACTTTTTCAATCTTCACGCAATACATGAGTGTGAGCCATGGATATAGCACTATAGGTCGAATAGAATGGTGGTTGTGGAGAAGACAAAAAGGAGGAAGATAGTCTCACATCAACTAGGCGTATCAACGGGCTATGTAGATGCCCATCAATAGATATCAATGTGAGAGAGTAGGGATTGCCATGCAACGGATGCACTAGAGCTATAAGTGTATGAAAGCTCAACAAAAGAAACTAGTGGGTGTGCATCCAACTCGCTTGCTCACGAAGACCTAGGGCATTTTGAGGAAGCCCATCATTGGAATATACAATCCAAGTTCTATAATGAAAGATTCCCACTAGTATATGAAAGTGACAACAAGGGAGACTCTTTATCATGAAGATCATGGTGCTACTTTGAAGCACAAGTGTGGTAAAAGGATAGTAGCATTGCCCCTTCTCTCTTTTTCTCTCATTTTTTTGTTTTTTTGGGCCTTCACTTTTTTATGGCCTCTTTTTTCTCTTTTATTTTTTTCGTCTGGAGTCTCATCCCGACTTGTGGGGGAATCATAGTCTCCATCATCCTTTCCTCACTGGGACAATGCTCTAATAATGATGATCATCACACTTTTATTTACTTACAACTCAAGAATTACAACTCGATACTTAGAACAAAATATGACTCTATATGAATGCCTCCGGAAGTGTACCGGGATGTGCAATGACTCATGAGTGACATGTATGAAAGAATTATGAATGGTGGCTTTGCCACAAATACGATGTCAACTACATGATCATGCAAAGCAATATGACAATGGTGGAGCGTGTCATAATAAACGGAATGGTGGAAAGTTGCATGGCAATATATCTCGGAATGGCTATGGAAATGCCATAATAGGTAGGTATGGTGGCTGTTTTGAGGAAGGTAAATGGTGGGTTTATGGTACCGGCAAAAGTTGCGCGGTACTAGAGAGGCTAGCAATGGTGGAAGGGTGAGAGTGCGTATAATCGATGGACTCAACATTAGTCATAAAGAACTCACATACTTATTGCAAAAATCTATTAGTTATCAAAACAAAGTACTACATGCATGCTCCTAGGGGGATAGATTGGTAGGAAAAGACCATCGCTCGTCCCCGACCGCCACTCATAAGGAAGACAATAAATAAATAAATCATGCTCCGACTTCATCACATAGTGGTTCACCATACGTGCATGCTACGGGAATCACAAACTTGAACACAAGTATTTCTCAAATTCACAACTACTCAACTAGCATGACTCTAGTAGCGCCATCTCCATATCTCAAAACAATTATCAAGTATCAAACTTCTCATAGTATTCAATGCACTTATATGAAAGTTTTTATTATGCCTAAAAGCAAATTGCCATGTTGTTCTAAAGACTCTCAAAATGATATAAGTGAAGCACGAGAGTCCATCTATTTCTTCAAAATAAAACCACCGCCGTGCTCTAAAAAGATATAAGTGAAGCGCTAGAGCAAAAGACAAACTACTCCGAAAGATATAAGTGAAGATCAATGAGTAGTCGAATAATTATGCAACTATGTGAAGACTCTCAAACATTTAAGAATTTCAGATTTTGGTATTTTATCCAATGTAACATCCCAAAATTCTAAATTTTGGAATGTTATAATAAATAGATAGATTTGATTGATTGTTTGATTGATTGTCTGAAAGTGAGTGAAATTTGAACTTTTTGAAAGTTAAATGAGAGGGAATAAAAGGACTTTCTCAAACTTTCACCTTTTTCTTTTGATCTCCGGGAATTCAAATTATTTTCACCATGAAACCCTGGAGAGAAGATGACATGACTTCTTCCATTTATTTAAATGACATGGGGTGTTGAAAATATTTGAATTTCATTTGGAAAATAGTTCCAATTCAGAAACTTTAAGCAACTCAATGATTTTCACGAGATAAGATAAAATGACTTCTTCAAATTATATAAAATATCAGTTGGGAGTTTCAAAGAAACTCAAATTTAAAAATCCAGTTGAAGTTATTTTTCAATTTGGGTTATTTGAGTTTTTATTCAAATTATTTTTCTCCAAAAATAAAATATATGGAAAATAGGGTAACATGATTCCCTACAACAGAAAATTGGAGAAAAAATTAATTTGGAATCATTTTGGTATTTTTTTTAAATTGATTTTTGTTGGATTTTAATAGGCCAGTAGCACTCTTTGAATTATCTGAATTTGTGTGGATTTTATTTGAAGCTATAAAAATGTCCAGGTTGTTGGAAATCTTTTTCTGAAAATTTTGATATATTATATGCCTATAAAATATTTTTAGTATTTTGTTTTTATTATTTTAGTTCTCTGAAAAAAAAAGAGTTTCCCCTCGCCGACTGGGACGGCCCAGCATCTCGCTAGGCCGTGGCCCAGCTCCCCGCCGTCGTCCCTGCCATCTCCGACGGGGACTCCTTCCCCGGAGTCCGCCGCGCCGCCGCCTCCTCTGCCCCCTTCCCCACGCCACCCCTCGCCTCCTCCCCTGGCCTTTAAAAGGCGGGCCCCCGACGCCGCGCCCTCGACCCCGCTCTGCCCCGCATCTCGCCGCCTCCTGCCACGATGCGCCACCGTCGCGCAGACCACCGCCGCCGTGCCACACTCGCCGCCGTTCCCCGCCCTGCGCCGCACGCGCCGCGCCCCTGCCACCACGCCGCTCTCCGCCGCCGATGCCGCCGCCTCGTAGCCATCCCCGGAGCCACCGGCTTGCCTCGCCCCGCTCGCCGAAGCCGCACGGCCCTCGTCGGAGGTCAAACAGATCCGCCGCCGCCGGTTTATTTTGTTCGAACTGGTAACCACCCCGGTTTATTCTCGGTTAGTTCGGTTCTTAAAAAAACCTAGATCGTTTTTTTAAACCGATTTTCTTTTAGATGAATCTATTTAGAAAACGTTCGCTGGTTAGGTATAGAAAACGAGCGTTCGCCTTTTAGTTTTTTTCTTTTTCTGTAATTTCGGCCAGGGACCTAGATGTGAATACTTTATTTACAGAATAGTCCCTGTTCTTCAAACAAGCATAACTTTTTACTCGTTTGTCCAAATCCAACGAAACCAACGCCCACTTCTTCGTTATGATCTCCTCTATCCATTAAAACAACTCAAATATGTTTTTGAAAAGTTTAAAATTTGAATTAGATCAGATTTAAATTCAAACTTCGTTTGATCATAACTTGAGTTTCGTAGCTCCGTTTGAGTTGATTCTTTTTGCAAATCGAAGCTCTTGACCTAAACTTTCTGTAAGGCCAAATTCATATAATTTTGGTACTGTTAGAAAAAAGAATTTATGTTGCAAGAGTTATTTGTTTGGTTTTGATGTTTTCCGAATTGTCTTCCTCGATCTTTCTGATCTTTTGAGTGATTGCTTATGTGTGGTTACTATTGCTTGCTTACGATAGATTGACCGGAGTGTGACGAGTAGAGCTATCAAGAGTTTTGAGTGCGAATCATCTTCATCAACATTGCAGGCAAGTTCACACTTTGATCATATTCCTTTCATACCCAGTTTTTATGCATTAGTTTCACCCTCAAACATTGCATGAGTAGGATTGATAACATGTGGGTATTGGGAAGTAGTTGATGAGGTAGGAACCTATTGCCCTGCATTCAAACCTTGGGAGTTACTATTACGTTATGCTTATAGTGCCATGCTATGCTCGTAGACGTGGATTGGGTTTTGAGAGTATTCATGACAGATGTGAGTTTGTTAATTAATGGTTTACTTAAGGTGGCAACTTAAACACACATCTGGGTGGATTGAGGTACCTGGGTATTCTAGGATTGCCTGTCTAGGCACCTGGGTAGACCAGGATTGCCTGTTTTTTTTATGGACCACCACCCAGGCTCAGAGGGATCATGAGATTATTCATACTAGAAACTTCCGTGTGCAGCCACAAGCTATTATGGGCTCTAGCATAGTTGATTAAGTTGTGTGAACTCTTACAGTGGTAGACTAGCAGATGTAGGGGTTGTAGGTGGTACGGTCTACCCATCGTAAGGTGCAAACGCTTCTGAAAGACTATGTCTCGGTCATCCGTTTCTCAAACACCATGTAGTGCGAGAAATCCAACGGAGGAGATCGAGTCTTGTGGGGAAAAGTGCGCAAACCTCTGCAGAGTGTATAAACTAATCATGATTAGCCGTGTCCTCGGTTATGGACGTTTTGAGTATCTAGTACTTGGATTATCATGTGAATCTCATCATGTTACTTTAAGTTAAGTTTTTTGGGTTTAATGATGTTACTTAATTGGGATTGAGAATGATGTCAACCATTCTCAATGTTCAACAACCATCTTGATAGTTAAATAAAATTTATTCCTTTGCAGTAGGGAAAAATCAGCTTTACGCAAAAACTATAACCATAGAGCTTTTCCACCAGCCAAATATGCATGTAGTGATAGCCTTTATTCATCATTCTCTATGGTGTGAATTTGCTAGTACATTCAATGTACTGACCCTCTGTGGCTGCAATGTCTCATGTTGCAGGATTTCTTACGACAAGTGATACGTTAGGGTTATGATTTCTACACTCAACTTTGCCGTTGGTGTTGATGGGAATCCACAACCTTGTTACTTCCGCTATTTTGGATTGAGGTAATAGTATTTTACGTTACTTATACATGTGATTTACCTCTGTTATAAATCCTCGAGTACTGTGTGTGTCAGCATACCGATCCAGGGATGACACTTAAGCACAGAGACTTGATCCATTCGGGTCGGGTCGCTACATCCAAACAGCAAGCAAAACAAAATAAAATAAAATGATGCTCCAATCAAAACACATATCATGTGGCGAATAAAAATATAGCTCCAAGTAAAGTTACCGATGAACGAAGATGAAAGAGGGGATGCCTTCTGGGGCATCCCCAATCTTAGGCTTTTTGGTATCCTTGGATTTTATCTTGGGGTGCCTTGGGCATCCCCAATATTAGGCTCTTGCCACTCCTTGTTCCATAATCCATCAAATCCTTACCCAAAACTTGAAAACTTCACAACACAAAACTTAAAAGAAAATCTTCATGAGCTCCGTTAGTAAAAGAAAACAAACCACCACTTCAAGGTACTGTAATGAACTCATTCTTGATTTATATTGGTGTTGAACCTACTGTATTCCAACTTTTATATGGTTCATAAACTCTATTACTACCCATAGATTCATCAAAATAAGCAAACAACACACGAAAAACAGAATCTGTCAAAAACAGAATAGTCTGTAGTAATTTGTAGGTTTCGAATACTTCTGGAACCCCAAAAATTCTAAAATAAATTGCTGGACGTGAGGAATTTATCTATTAATCATATACAAAAATAATTAGCTAAATAGTACTCTCCAATAAAAATGTCAGCAATTCTCGTGAGCGCTAAAGTTTCTGTTTTTACAGCATGATCGCAAAGACTTTCCCCAAGTCTTCCCAAAGGTTCTACTTGGCACAAACACTAATTAAAACATAAAAACACATCTAAACAGAGGCTAGATGAATTATTTATTACTAAAGAGGAGCAAAAAGCAAGGAACAAAAATAAAATTGGGTTGCCTCCCAACAAGCGTTATCGTTTAACGCCCCTAGCTAGGCATGATGATTTCAATGATGCTCACATAAAAGATAAGAATTGTAACATAAAGAGAGCATCATGAAGAATATGACTAGCACATTTAAGTCTAACCCACTTCCTATGCATAGGTATTTTGTGAGCAAACAACTTATGGGAACAAGAATCAACTTGCATAAGAAGGTAAAACAAGCATAACTTCAAGATTTTCAACACATAGAGAGGAAACTTAATATTATTGCAACTCCTGCAAGCATATATTCCTCCCCCATAATAATTTTCAGTAGCATCATGAATTAATTCAACAATATAACTATCACATAAAGCATTCTTTTCCTGATCTACAAGCATAGAAATTTTATTACTCTCCACATAAGCAAAATTCTTCTCGTTCGGAATAGTGGGAGTATCATAAGAAACTCGAATACTATAAATTGTTTCCACATTAAAGGAGTAATGTTAAGAAAAAGTGTAATCATAATCATGACAAGGTTTATAAATATAATCATCACTACTTTTTATAGCATAAGTATAATCACAATAATCATCATAAGTAGCAACTTTGTTCTCATCATAATCAATTGAAGCCTCTTCCAAGATAGTGGAATCATTACTAAATAAAGTCATGGCCTCTCCAAATCCACTTTCATAATTGTCAAAATAAGATTCAACATCCTCCAAAATAGTGGCATCATTACTTCCTAAAGTTGACACTCTTCCAAACCCACTTTCATCAATATAATCATCATACATAGGAGGCATGCTATCATCATAATAAATTTGCTCATCAAAACTTGGGAGGCTAGAAATATCATATTCATTAAACATAGCATCCCCAAGATTGGGACAAACATTAATTGCAGCAAATATATACTCAAACATGCCATTCTCATCAAACATAGCATCCCCAATCTTGGGCCTTTTCATATCATAAGCATAATCACTCTCATCATTAATAGTATGGATAGCGCCAATAGTATAGCAATTATCATCATCACAATGAGTAATAGGGGCAACATCATTTGGGAGGGATACCTTTTCACCTTTTCTCCTTCGTCTTTTCTTTTTCTTCTACACATTATGTGTGGGTTCAATCCTATTTTTGGAGCTCCTTATTGATGAGATTGGTTGATTAGAAGCCTCCTCCTCGTTACCTGATTCATCACAAGAAATAATAGGAGGATACTGGGAAGCCTCTTCCCTTTCATTAGTATTCTCTCCATCCTCTATTTGTTTTCTTTTCTTTATGTAATTGGCAATATAAGGATTTTCAATGCAATTCACCGCACAGTACATAAAAATTTCTTCTAGATCAATATCGAGGAATTTCTCAAGGTTATATTCCGAAATATGCTTAGTTATACATTTAATTTCTTCATAACCCAGAAGCAAACTAAGTTCATTATGATGTGCAAGGGTAATCAAATCATCACAATTTTTGTACACGATACGATTATGGAACAATTTGCATCGGAGATTTAAATGTCCATGTTCATTGCAAAGTTCACAAGTATGGTGAAGAAATTTTAAATTTTCAGCACAAACATCTAGCCTCTCTTACAACCACTTAGTTTCCAAATACGTATGCCTCTTGCAAAATCTATCTTCCCTATTTGGTGTGTACTTGCAAACTCTATGCACTCCACAAAAGTTGACATGCTTATAAGAGACATTTTCATCATGACTAGTGCAGTCATCATTAGTACTATGGATATTCAAGGAGTTCATACTAACAACATTGCAATCATGCTCATCATTCAAAGATTTAGTGCCAAATATTTTAGAGATTTCTTCTTCTAGCATTTGAGCACAATTTTCCTTTCCATCATTCTCACGAAAGATATTAAAAACATGAAGCATATGAGGCAAACTCAATTCCCTTTTTTGTAGTTTTCTTTTATAAACTAAACTAGTGCTAAAACAAGAAACAAAAGATTCAGTTGCAAGATCTAAAGATATACCTTCAAGTGCTAACCTCCCCGGCAACGGCGCCAGAAAAGAGCTTGATGTCTACTACACAACCTTCTTCTTGTAGACGTTGTTGGGCCTCCAAGTGCAGAGGTTTGTAGGACAGTAGCAAATTTCCCTCAAGTGGAGGACCTAATGTTTATCAATCCGTGGGAGGCGTAGGATGAAGATGGTCTCTCTCAAACAACCCTGCAACCAAATAACAAAGAGTCTCTTGTGTCCCCAACACACCCAATACAATGGTAAATTGTATAGGTGCACTAGTTCAGCGAACGGATGGTGATACAAGTGCAATAATGATGGTAGATATAGGTTTTTGTAATCTGAAAATATAAAAATAGCAAGGTAGCAAGTGGTAACAGTGAGCACAAAAGGTATTGCAATGCTAGGAAACAAGTCCTAGGGTTCATACTTTCACTAGTGCAAGTTCTATCAATAATAATAACATAATTGGATGATATAACTATCCCTAAACATGCAACAAAGACTCACTCCAAAGTCACTAATAGCAGAGAACAAACGAAGAGATTATGGTAGGGTACGAAACCACCTCAAAGTTATCCTTTCTGATTGATCTATTCAAGAGTCTGTAGTAAAATAACATGAAGCTATTCTTTCCGTTCGATCTATCATAGAGTTCGTACTAGAATAACACCTTAAGATACAAATCAACCAAAACCCTAATGTCACCTAGATACTCCAATGCCACCTCAAGTATCCGTGGGTATGATTATACGATATGCATCACACAATCTCAGATTCATCTATTCAACCAACACAAAGAACTTAAAAGAGTGCCCCAAAGTTTCTACCAGAGAGTCAAGACAAAAACGTGTGCCAACCCCTATGCATAAGTTCACAAGGTCACGGAACTCGCAAGTTGATCACCAAAACATACATCAAGTGGATCACATGATATCCCATTGTCACCACAGATAAGCATGTGCAAGACATACATCAAGTGTTCTCAAATCCTTAAAGACTCAATCCGTTAAGACAACTTCAAAGGGAAAACTCAATCCATTACAAGAGAGTAGAGGGGGAGAAACATCATAAGATCCAACTATAATAGCAAAGCTCGCGATACATCAAGATCATACCACCTCAGGAACACGAGAGAGAGAGAGAGAGAGACAAACACATAGCTACGGGTACATACCCTCAGCCCCGAGGGTGAACTACTCCCTCCTTGTCATGGAGAGCACCGGGATGATGAAGATGGCCTCCGGAGAGGGATTCCCCCTCCGGCAGGGTGCCGGAATGGGTCTAGATTGGTTTTCGGTGGCTACGGAGGCTTCTGGCGGCGGAATTCCCGATCTATTCTATTCCCCGATGTTTTTAGGGTATATGGACATATATAATCGAAAGAAGTCGGTCAGGGGAGCCACGAGGGGCCCACGAGGGTGGAGGCGCGCCCAAGGGGGCAGGCGCGCCTCCCTGCCTCGTGGCCACCTTGAAGCTTCCCTGATGTATACTCTAAGTCTCCTGGATTGCTTCCGCTCCAAAAATAACTCTCCTGAAGGTTTCATTCCATTTGGATTCCGTTTGATATTCCTTTTCTTCGAAACACTGAAATAGGCAGGAAAACAACAATTTGTGCTGGGCCTCCGGTTAATAGGTTAGTCCCAAAAATAATATAAAAGAGTATAATAAAGCCCATAAACATCCAAAACGGATAATATAATAGCATGGAACAATCAAAAATTATAGATACGTTGGAGACGTATCAAAAGACAAGGCCAAGTCCTTCCCCAACAAGAGCAACTTCACCAAGAAGACTCCTCCGAAGGGGTTGGTGGCACAAGAAGAGTAAAATGAGGATGATGACGATGATGAAGACGGTGAGACGATGGCCATGGCCTCCGTTGCCATTGCAACAACTCCATGGGTGTCCCTCTTTGACTCACCCAATGAGAACATCACCGCCAAGTGCCTCATGGCCAAAGCCACGAACAAGGTAACCCCCAACATCAAAACTACCATCACTACTAATCCCTATTTGACGGATTGCATTGATAAAAGTGAGGGGTCTAATGAGGAAGAAAATTAATTTGAGTCTTTTATGAGTAAGCTCAAGGGTAAATCCAAGAAGCACTTTGTTGCTCTCTTGGAACAACTTGGTGAATCCAATGATATGATCGAGGCTCACGAAGACACCATCTCTAACATGGAGGGACATAGTTGTGACTATGCCAATGAGATATCGAATCTCTCTAATGCTTGTGAGGAAGAGAGTGGTCATCGTTTGGCTATTGAGGAGTCACACAACGATGATCATGCTAAATTAAAGAAAGATTGTGATCATGCACTTGTTGTATCTCGTGTGCTCTATTCCGAGAAGGTCAAACTTGGGGTTGATCTAGCTAGACTCAAGGAGGAGTTTGATTTACTCGACAAGGCTCACAAAGCCTTGAAGGGTGCTCATGATAGCCTCAAAGAGTCTCATGATCAACTCCAAGTGAAGCTAACTAAGGAAAAGGCCACTTTTCCTCATATGGTCTTAATTGATAATGCAAATGCTACTAACCCATGTTGTGAACATGTGCATCTTGTGGAGGAGAATGCCAAGTTGAAGGAGAAACTTGAGAAAGGCCTTGTGTCTTGCATACAAGGTGAGAAGAACCTCAACGACCTTTTGAGCAATCAAAAGGAAGTTGTGGGCAAGGAGGGAATTGGGTTTGCTTCCAAGCCCAAGAACAAGAAGAAGAATGACAAGGCCAAACGACCTCCTCCTCTCAAGCAAACTTTTGTGAAGGAGGGAGAGGGTGCTTCTAAGGAGAAGAAGAACAATGAGAAGGGTGGTGGTGTCAAGAAGGGCAATGCCACCCCTTCCAACAAAGCCGGGGACTTTAACCCTTCTTATGTGTTGTGCCATGCTAGTGATGGGCATGTTTATGCTAAATTTGTTGGTTCTCCTTATGAGTACATTGAATGGTATATTTGGGTTCCTAAGACCCTCATTACTAACATCAAAGGACCCATTACAAAATGGGTACCTAAAACCAAGCATTGATCTCTTGTGGGTGTTTGCTTCCGGTGGGGATCATGGTTGCTCGATAGTGGAGCCACTAATCATATGACCGGAAGTAAGGACTTGGCGATGGACGTGCACAAGATTCCATCTATGCCCACCAATGTCGAGTGGGGTGATGCCTCATCTTCTAAGGTATTTGGACTTGGAAAGGTTGTCATTTCTCATGATCTCACGATCGAGAAAAGTCATGCTTGTTGAGTCCCTTGCATACAATTTACTTTCCGTTTGTCAACTTGCACTCATGGGCTTTGCCACTTTCTTTGATATTGATATTGTGGCCCTCTTATGGAGCAAGACTCTTAAAGTAGCCTTTGTTGGGCATGTCGAGAATGGTCTCTATGTGATTAACTTTTCTGAGCGACCCACTAAGACCGCGACATGCCTAATGGCTAAAGTTGACGTGGGATGGCTTTGGCATCATCGTTTAGCCCATGTCAATATGAGATCTTTGCAAAGTCTTCTCAAGAGGGACCATGTCTGTGGACTAACAAATGTTAGCTTTGCCAAAGATCGTGCTTGTAGTGCTTGTATTGAAGGAAAGCTACATGAGAAGGCTCACCCTCCCACGACTATCATTTACTCAAAGAGGCCCTTAGAGATACTTCACTTGGATCTCTTTGGAACTCCATCCTTTGATAGTATTGGGGTAGAAAGTATGGCTTGGTGATTATGGACGATTATTCAAAATACACTTGGGTGTACTTCTTAAAGAGGAAGAGTGAGACCCAACAAACTGTCATTAACTTTGCAAATGAAGCTCAATGCCAACACAATGCAAAGATCTTGATGATAAGGAGTGACAACGGCACCAAGTTCAAGAACTACACCTTGGATGAGTTTCTTAGTGATGAGGGGATCAAGCATCAATATTCCGCACCTTACACTACTCCAGGATGTTGTTAATGCAACACTACGATCAGAGACCCTTCGAGAAACTGTGTGCGATGCAATAATCACAAACGGTGGTGTATGAAAACCGTCAAAAAAGGTGAAAACATTTGCGATGGAGGATGCATCAAACACGGTTCAGATTTTAGTTGCGTGTGTGATGAAGGGCATATGGTTCAGTTCAATTAACTGTTTGCGATGAGGAGGAACAAAAGACACGGGCAGCCAGATGAAGGCGTCTGCGATACACAACATACGGTTCACTCGGATGAACTGTTTGTGATTAGGCAACACAAAAGAAACGGGCAGCCAGATGAAGGTGTGTGCGATATACAGCATACGGTTCACTCGGATGAACTGTTTGTGATTAGGAAACACAAAAGAAACGGTTAGCCAGATCAAGGTGTGTGCGATATACGGCATGCGGTTCACTCGGATGAACTATTTGCGTTGACACAAGAGAACAGAAATGGTTCAACTTAAAAAGACGTGTGTGTTGTGCAATGGGATTGCATGCGGTTCACTCGGCCATTGTCGTCAGTGTGTGAGCTCTGTGGCAATCGTTCGCTCCCCAGGCGCCTCTTTGTGTACCGTGGCAACCGTCCACCGACTCTTTGCCTTTCCCTCTCGATTTGGAACTGTTGTCGCACGCTAGCTCTTCCTCCCTCCTCCATTTGCCTTCACCCTTCCTTCTGCCATTGTTTGATCGTCTTCTCCATGGAGGGAACAAGCCGAAAACGACCCCGTTATTCTTTCCCCGATCTGAATGATGACGTGGTGGAGGAACTCATTGATCGGTGCGACGTCATCACCTCGGCTAGCATGGCAGGTTCGTTCAAGACCATTCCCGACTCAACTAATAACATCATTACAAGGAACCCGAGGGTCCAGGAGCGGTTTGATCTCCCCTATCTTCTTCGTCGTGACCCTGCTGGCTGGCTCAGGGACGAGGGAAGCCTCGCCTTGTGTAAGTTGATGCTTCTTGATAATGATATGTATGATGTTAAGATGCCATCGCTTGAGGGCAAGGCTTGGGCAGGCGCAAATGGAGATTGGGTTGTTTATGTTGGGTACAATTGCGAGTGGGAACTTGTGAATGTGTACACTCGTCACCGGGTTCCATTTCGAAAAATCTCAGATGACTGCCCAGAGGTTGAGTACACCGGTATTCTATGTGAGTTCAAATACGATCATGTTGACTGTAGTCTATGGAAGATAGCAATTTGTCGAGTTCCACGCTCTTGGGGTTATAGGAATGCTTATGTTGTCGCTATCTTCGACAAGCTCGTTGCCGTCCTTCGTGGTTCGACTCGATGGATATTGCTCAAAAATCAGTTTCTATACATGGATGAGTATTGTGATGCAATTCAATACGAGGGTCTTGTGTTTGCTGCCACCACTCGTGGCACTATTTTTGCATGAAATCCTCATGATTTCGGTATGTTTGTCTTCCACCGTAATTATAATTGTTTCATACACATGCATGCGGGTTAGCTAGTTTCCCTTTACTAATTAACCTTCTTGTGTTTCCAAGGTCCTGTGAACATTCCACCACCTATACTTGAAAATTGTATTCACAAGCATGAGGACGAGCAGGACCCATATACTCAGTGGCACCTGGCAACTTATTCCGATGGATCACCTCTTCTTGTCTGTATACGGGGCACTGCTGATGTTACTAAGGAAGCAGGTGTTGTCTCGTATGGTCGCACTCTCTGAACCTATTCCAACATCTGTTGCAGGGTATTCGTGATGGACACTAGTGTACTAGCGCCAACACCTTCTCCCTGGTTCAATATTGAAAGTCTTGGAGGAAACTCTCTCTTCCTTGGACAAAACTATCCAATGATGGTGGAAGGCGATCCAACTGTTGTTGACACAATGTTACTACCATTTATAAGAAGCAACTGTATCTATACCTCAGACATTACTATGCTTCCCTACCGTCCCAATATGGGTCCTGACATAGGCCGCTTCAGCCTCGATGACCAGTCCTGCGTTGGTCTCGAGATTGACAGTAGCCGGCCCTTCCCAAAGAATCACTTCTGGTTCAAAGCAAGCGTTTCCAACACTGACAAGTGGTTGAGCTGAAGTTCATTTCATCGCTTTGTTATTTGTTGTGTGAGAAAAACTTTACAAGATTGTTTTGTTGGAAATGATTTATAATCCAACGTGTATCCTCGTTGTTGTTGTGGGTTGATGACTTGTTGTATGTAATCAATGGTACATTTGCATATGCGTCCATGAACTCACGCCTGCTAGTGGTGTCCATATGAACAGTGCTAGTGATTTTAGTTGCAAAAATTAGATAGTGCTAGTGATTTGTAGCTGCATATTTTGACAAATCACAGTGTTACAAGGTTGACAAATGGCAATGTTACTAGATAAACAAATGTCAATCTTTCCAGTTTGAGAAATGGCAACATACCCAAAATGACAGATATGCAAATCTTACCCAATTGTTTGTACGTGGTTGCACACGGGTCATGCAAAACAACCGTTTGCGTTGAAGGGATGCAGAATCCTGCTCGCCACATTTTCCCTTGGCTTCCTGGGGAAGCTGTCGGTTTGCATACGGGTGTTCTAACTAAAATGTTTGCGATGAGTATTTTATATTTAAAAACCGTTGACATTTTTTTAAATAAAATCATTTGATAAGTCTGTACATTAAGAGAGAAAAACGCAAGTTCGTTCAAACCATATCTTTCATTCAGTCACACTGTGAATTTATATTCATATGATCGAGAATTCGAGATATAGTATTAAACCCAAAAAACTATTTCCGGCGGCGGCGGAGGCGGCGTGCCGCGCCGTAGTTGACGTTGTCGTCCTCCGGGATGCCATTGTTGAAGTCTTCAAGGCAGCACAAAATGTTCTTCACATGTAAATCAAACATCATGTCGTCGTGCGATCGACGGCGAGGCGCGGGAGGACAGCAACTGGCACCACTGAGAGGTAGCAGTCGACGGCAGCGTCCCATGCCGCTGAGGGGGGGCGCATGGGCACGGGCATGGGCGCGGCGGGTGCAGCCAAACGCATGGGGACCGGCACCGCGGTGGGTGGAGGGGTGCACACAGGCGCGGCGGGTGCAGCCAAACGCACGGGGCGGCGCCACGGTGGGTGGAGGGGGCGCATGGGCACGGGCGCTGGCGCTGGCATGTACACGAGCTCGCGCGGGTCCATGGAGACCTTGCTGACGCCCGCGGCTTCCAGGTCTGCGATAGTGCTCGGCAACCAGCCCGTCAATATGGGGATGGTCACTGGCGCGGGCACAGGGATGGGAGCTAGGACGGGAGCGGGGGCAGCAACCGCCGCAGCCAGCTCATTCTGGGCCATGTCCATGAGGCCCCATTCCTCCTTATTATCTATCTCCTCTGGCTCGGAGTCGACTTCACCAAACTTGAAGACTAGTGGCAGATGATCATTCTGCGCCATGGCGGTGGAGGTCTGTGGGGGGCAGGGGAATGGGAGGCGAATAATAAGGCCGCCTGTATTAAACTGCGGCTCGGGCGCCATTAATGGAAAGGAAGGCGGGCGGCCATGGAAGTCAAAGGGCTCGCTTCCCAGTGAGCCTGCGCAGCGTACAGCTCGCACGCTTCCCGGTGAGCCTGCGCATTGGAGGACAGCTTGCACGCCTCTCGGTCAGCCTGCGCACCGGACTGCGCTCGCACGCCTCCTGTTCAGTCAAGGTCAAGCAGTTGTCCGCACGGCACCTCCTACAGCCATCAAAACCAAGACACGTGGCGTCACGTGAATGGTTAACAGAACACACACGATTTGAATTATACAAGCGTTTGAGATATTAAAGTGGCAGCTATTTTTTCAAAATGCCTTTGTTGGCTGTCATTATTCGAGTGTGCCTTCTCTCAAAATGGACACAAAAAATACCACATCATGTCGGATGTCATTCCATGATAGCATGCCGAGTTTCATGAATTTCAGACGAGTTTTGGATTTACTAGAATTTGAAAACCAGGCATCTCAATGTTTTGTCGACAATCAACGGGTGCCCTGGTGTTTGAAATTCATTCCCATTTCTTGCATGGGACCTAAGCATGCACCCAAGGACACAGATTTGATTTTTCAACCAATTTATATGCACTGGAGCATGTGCATGTACTTCAAATTTGAATTATGCACATAAATGTATTGAAAACTCAGTTAATGCATAAAAATGTCCAAAAAAACCCCAAAAAATCACAAAAATTGACACAACACTCCTGTTGTTCTATGTTGACGCGAGAAATTTTTTGGAAGCAATAAGAGGCAGTGGATATCGTTTTGTCCCCAAAGGTGGGACGTTCCTACTGAGACCATGATGCTTGTTGTGAGAAGCTCTGGTTTGTGAGAAGCATATACCAAACCTAACCCAAACGGGACAAAAAATTTACCACGGCATGTTGATGCCGCTCCATGAAAGCATGCCAAGTTTCATGAATTTCAGACGAGTTTTGGATTTACTAGAATTTAAAAATGAGTGAGGGAGTCCTGGATTAGGGGGTGTCCGGATGGCCGGACTATACCTTCAGCCGGACTCCTGGACTATGAAGATACAAGATTGAAGACTTCGTCCCGTGTCCGGAAGGGACTTTCCTTGGCGTGGAAGGCAAGCTTGGCGATACGGATATGTAGATCTCCTACCATTGTAACCGACTCTATGTAACCCTAACCCTATCCGGTGTCTATATAAACCGGAGGGTTTTAGTCCGTAGGACATCATATTCATACACAACAATCATACCATAGGCTAGCTTCTAGGGTTTAGCCTCTCTGATCTCGTGGTAGATCTACTCTTGTACTACCCATATCATCAATATTAATCAAGCAGGACGTAGGGTTTTACCTCCATCAAGAGGGCCCGAACCTGGGTAAAACTTCGTGTCCCTTGCCTCCTGTTACCATCCGGCCTAGACACATAGTTCGGGACCCCCTACCCGAGATCCGCCGGTTTTGACACCGACATTGGTGCTTTCATTGAGAATTCCTCTGTGTCATCGCCATCAGGAAGGATGCCTCGCCCCGTCTTTAAAGATGGCACCGTTGCTAAGGGAGCTTTGGATGTCGGCCAAACCCTCCGGATAGGTGGTTTTCTTATGACCGCCTGTTCGGCTTCTGCGCCGACGATGACCTCTCGAGCCATCGAAAACAATCTTCATGTCAGCTCGGTACTCGCCGAGCAGTTAGATCCAATGGAGCTCTCCTCCATAAACGAGCTCTTGGATCGCATCGCCGCCCTGGGAGTCGCTACGGATTATGACCAGATTAGGCCCAAGCCCGATCTGAGAGAGATTAACTCTCCCCAAGTCATCCATCACGTTGCCATGGTAGAGGGACAGTGCGGCGACCCCTCATCTATCTTAAGGACTAGCTACGTCCGGATTCCCGATCCCTCCAAGCCGGATACCCGCGGAGGGGAGGATATCACTCAAGACCTGAACTTAGAGTCAGGCGACGGACTGGATTCATTGGACAACATCCAGGAATCCAAATTTTCGAGTTCGGAAATTCCTCGGCCTCTGAGCCTCAGATGGGGTGAGGCTTCGGATTTAATTCCACCCACCCACCCGAACATTAGCGATCTATCCCAAATTAGGCAAGAGCCCGAAGAAACAGTACATCATTACTGGGCCAGATTCCTCCTGGTTATGAACATGATAAAGGATTGCTACGAGGAAGACGCGATTTCATTCTTCTGCAATAATTGCACAAACAAGGGAATCCTCAACGCTATAAGTTGCCGTGATATTACACGCTTCGCTGACTTGACGTCCATAGTACGAAAGTACTGTGCGATGGAAAGCGCCTGGAAAACCGAAATAAAATTTTGGGATGATCCGGCCCTGAATGCAAACCCAGTCCGAAATAAAAGGGTGCATCATCGCCAGACACCCGGGTCAAACACCAAAAAGCAAAAACCCTCTACAGGGCATGGAACCGTATTGGAAGGATGGCTTAATGGACCCTGTAAAATTCACAGTATAGAGGACGCCACACCAACTCACATCCTTAGAGCATGTTGGATACTCCGGCAGGTGGCCAAAATTGGCGAAGATCTCCTAATTCCAGAGGCCACAGAAAGCCACCCCAGAGACACCAATACGGTATTAACAGTCTTTGAGACTTTCACATCAAATAACATGCGAAAAAGGACACTCCGCAGCCTTGCCAAATCTACCAAGTGGCAACAATAAACCCACGGAGTGACATGGCTATTACCTTTAACGCCAGTGATGAACCTAAATTCCGAACAGCCCGAGTACCAGCTGCATTGGTCCTCAGTCCAATAGTGGAAGGCTTTCGTCTTACCAAGGTACTCATGGACGGCGGCAGCTGATTGAACCTCATTTATGAGGAAACCCTTCAAAAAATGGAAATAGACTGGAACCGCATTGAGCGAAGCAGTACAACCTTTAGAGGAATAATCCCCAGTCGGGAAGCGCGCTGTACAGGAAAAATCACACTAGATGTGGTGTTCGGCACGCCGGATAATTACAGGTCCGAAGAGGTCACGTTCCATGTGGCTCCGTTCAGCAGCGGTTATCACGCTCTGCTAGGGCGGGAAGCGTTTACAATCTTCCAAGAAATACCCCATTACGGGTACATGAAGCTCAAGATGCCCGGGCCCAACGGGATCATCACTCTCGCTAGTGATCCGGACATAGCACTCCGCGCCAAAAATAAGACAGCCGCACTGGCCCTTGAGGCACTATCCGAAGCCCTAGCGGCTGAGGAACTGACTGCGCTGCGCTCCACGGTGAATAGATACGACGTGGTACTCGACAAAAGATCCAAGTCCACCTCCTTTAAACGGCGGACAAAATAGTCAAATTCCAGGTCCACCAACGGACCCCAATAAAATAGCTTCCATCGGGGCACATTTAAACCCTGATGTAGATGCCGCACTGCGAGAGTTCCTACGAGAGAACTGGGACATTTTCGCCTGGCACCCTTCAGACATGCCAGGAATCCCACGCAGGCTGGCCGAGCACAGCTTAAACATCCTAAAAGAATCCAAACCTGTCAACCAAGCTCTTCGGCGTTTTTCCGAACCTAAGAGACAGGCCATGGGAGAGGAGCTAGCAAAGCTATTGGAGGCCGGATTCATCAGAGATATAAAACATCCAGACTGGCTAGCAAACCTGGTGATGGTTCCAAAGAAGGACAAATCCTGGCGCTTGTGCGTTGATTTTAAAGACCTTAACAAAGCTTGCCCAAAGGATCCCTTCCCCCTCCCCCGCATCGATCAAATTATCGACGCTACCGCAGGACACGACTCGTTGTGTTTCCACGACGCATATTCCGGCTACCATCAAATCAAGATGGCAAAATCAGACCAAGCCGCAACGGCATTTATCACACCATACGGCCCATTCTACTTCAACACAATGCCCTTCGGGCTTAAAAACGCTGGCGCAACATATCAGCGCATGATTCAGACATGTCTGGCAAACCAGATCAGCAAAACAGTGGAGGCATATGTAGATGATGTGGTCGTCAAAACAAGACATGTCGAATCTCTAGTAGACAACTTGAGGCTCACATTCAATAACCTCCGAGTATACGACATCAAGCTCAACCCGGAAAAATGCGTTTTCGGCGTCCCAACCGGAAAGCTCTTGGGCTTCATTGTATCCGGTAGAGGAATTGAAGCAAATCCAGCCAAGATCCGAGCTCTGTCATAATTGGATATCCCAAAGAACCTCAAACAAATACAAAAATTAACCGGATGCGTGGCGGCTCTAAGCCGCTTTATCTCCTGCTTGGGAGAAAAGGCCCTACCCCTTTACCGCCTCCTTCGGCGCACCGAACACTTCGAATGGACGGATGCAGCCACGACCGGACTCGACGGAATAAAAGCCATACTGGCAACAAACCCAGTCCTGGTCACGCCAAACATTGGCGAACTAATGCTATTATACATTGCAGCAACACATCAGGTTGTAAGCGCAGTGCTCGTCGTCGAACGAGAAACGGACGGACACAAATTCCCCCTTCAAAAGCCGGTCTATTATGTGTCCATTGTCCTCACTCCCTGCAAATCACGGTACCCACATTATCAATAGATTTCGTATGCGGTATTCATGGCATCCCGGAAGCTACGACACTACTTTCAAGAGTGTTCAATAACAGTAGCCTCGGAAGTACCACTTAACGATATTATAAAGAACCGTGACGCAACAGGCCGGGTTGCAAAATGGGCCATTGAGCTCCTCCTGTTCGACATAACTTACAAGCCACGGCGAGCCATCAAGTCGCAAGTCTTGGTCGACTTCGTCGCAGAATGGATGGAGGCCGAACTCCCTAAAGAGTATGGCACATATTCAAATTGGATCATGCATTTCGACGGCTCCAAGATGTTGGCCGGACTGGGGGCTGGCGTCGTTTTGACGTCCCCCACAGGAGACACAGTTCAATACGTACTCCAAATTATGTACACGGACTCCAACAATGCAGCCGAATATGAGGCCCTTCTACATGGTCTCCGGATGGCAGTATCCATGGGCATTCAACGCCTAGAGGTGTGCGGGGACTCGAACCTCGCAATATCCCAAATAAATGGAGACTTCGATGCCAAGGATCCAAAAATGGCAGCTTACCGCAACGCCGTCCTAAAAATGTCAGCTCGGTTCGAAGGGCTTGAATTCCACCATGTAGCCCGGGAAAATAATCAGGCGGCAGATGTCCTGGCACGCATCGGCACAAAACGCGATGTAGTCCCCCCAACATCTTCTTGGAAAGGCTGTTCAAGCCATCCGTAGTATGGGAAGGGGAGCCGAACAATAACAGCTCGGACCCAACCGCACTGCCCGACACCGAACATTCCGACACAATCGGAGGCTCTGCCAACGAAATAGCACCTTCAGCCCACGTAATAATGGCCGTTATCGCCCCGTGGACGGAACCATTCCTCGCCTACCTTACTAGGCAGGAACTCCCCGAGGACCAAAATGAGGCACGCTGCATAGTGCGGCGATCCAAAGCCTACAAAGTCCACGAGGGAGAGCTTTATAAGAAAAGCACTACCGGAGTCCTTCAAAGGTGCATCTCCGAAGAGGAAGGGCGGAACCTCCTGGCTGAAATTCATGCCGGACTCGGCGGTCATCACGCGGCAGCTCGGTCCCTTGTAAGCAAGGCCTTCCGTACAGGCTTTTATTGGCCGATGGCCCAGGCAGACGCCCAGGACTTAGTCCAACGATGCACCGGTTGCCAGCTCTTTGCAAACCAAAGCCATATGCCACCCACCGCCCTCAAACTATCCCCATCACTTGGCCCTTCGCGGTCTGGGGGCTTGACATGGTTGGACCCCTTAAAGGCGGAACCCACAAGCAAAAATACTTAGTGGTCATGGTGGATAAGTTCACCAAATGGATAGAAGCCAAGCCTGTTAAGACGGCCGAATCTGGACCGGTGATAGACTTTATATCCGGGGTTATACACCGTTACGACGTCCCTCACAGCATCATCACGGATAACGGCACGAACTTTACGGCCGACGAGGTAAAACTCTGGTGCAAAAACATGGGCATCAAGCTCGATTATGCTTCCGTCTATCACCCACAAACTAACGGCCAGGTCGAACGTGCAAATGGTCTCATCATGAGCGGCATCAAACCCAGATTAGTGCAGTTCCTCAAGGAATCTAACATGCACTGGGTAGAGGAGTTCTACTCCGTACTCTGGGGGCTGAGGACCATGCCGAATCGCACCACTGGATACACACCATTCTTTATGGTGTACGGCGCAGAGGCAGTTTTACCTTGCGACATAATTCATGACTCACCTCGAGTGTGCTTGTACGAATAAAGAGAAGCCGAGCTCGATCGGCAGGACAGCTTGGACGCATTAGAGGAGGAGCGTGACATGCCAAAAGCCCGTTCCGCATTCTATCAATAGCAGGCTCAAAGATACCAAAGCAGAGAAGTACGGGCCAAAAATTACAACGTTGGAGAATTAGTTCTACGACTACCGGACAAGAAAAAGGACAAACTCAAGCCCAAATGGGAAGGTCCCTTCATAATTGACCAAGTCCTAACTGGTGGAGCGTACCGCCTGCGAGATGCATCGGATAACCGACTCGAGTCGAACCCATGGAACGCAGCCCATCTCCGAAGATTCTATGCCTAGCGCCGGACTCTGTGTTCGTCTCCTTCCTCTGTCCATTTTTTATATACTTTCTGTCTTACATTCCTCTTCCTCTCTCTCTCTCTCTTATAGCCTTTAAAGGCTCATAAAGTGACGCGCTATCCACGCTCATTAAACCTGGGGGCTTCTTTGAACAGAAGCTTATTTATACGGGCTTCAAGCCCAACACATGTGTCACACTTCCGCATGTACCTTTTATTCACCATTATATGCATCGATATGACTTAAGTTTTGGCCAAGCTGGGTTGCCTGGCTCCTGTGCTTACCCCTACGTTCCCGATTGTTCGGCTAGGTGGTAAAGGGAGCACCTCTGCGATTGTTACTACCGGGTCAGCCAGACGTGTACCTTAGACTGGGTGAAGCCGAAAGCTAGCGTTCTTAAGGGAATATTCGGTCGGTGAACTGAAGATGATCTTTTTTATTTTATTTATCTATACGCCCCCAGATGTTTTTCCTGCGTCTCTTTTCGCAGCATGGACATGCACTTTAGGGCATGCCTCCCAGGGAAAGGAACCCTAACGGAACTATTCTCCTTGTAAGATGTTTCTTACTAACCATGTAATATAACATAACTAGTCGGGCACTTGTCTGTTCACGCACCAATGACCCCTACGCCTGGTCTCCATGCATTCCCCGGTTCCTATATAACCGCATGGGAATTCAGACACACTCCGGACCGTCAGGTCCCGAGGCTGAAGCGAAAAGGTCGGCCATGACAAATGATCTACAATCCGGCTAGAAGGCATTATAAATGTCAATTAAATTACATAGTCATTTTGACTGATTGTATTCCTCTTCAATACCATCTAACAGGCTGTCTAATTTACAGTCCTACTGGGAATACTTTGCGGCCAACTCTACTTGGCTGTATACTAAGCTTACAGGGATCTCCTTCCCATCGGGCCCCACAGGACCGACCTCGGCCATGTGGTTGGGGTCAGCCTTTGTGTACCACATCTTCACCATGGCCCAGGCCTCCCTAGCGCCTTGATGGAAGGCCGATATCTTCCACAATTAGAAGCGCCGCCGTGCTCCCTTTAGCTTCTCTGCAAGCTCTCCAAGACCTTCGGGCATGGAGATGGATGGCCACAGGGCCTGGGCGACGTCTTGCATCGCCTGCCGAACTCGATCGAGCAGTTGTGAGAGCTCGGGAAGAAGGTCACCCATAGAACCGGGCATCTCCTCTGCAGGACGACCTGTTAGCACACCTACAGACATTGCTCTGTTAGTCGACTTCCCCGCCGAAATTTCTTTCAAAGGTTCGTTCAAGCACTTACTAAATATGCCGCGCCGAAGCCGCTGATTCTCCTTAACGGAGTCTGACAGCTGGGCATGAACATCTTTCAGCTCGACGCCCAGCTTGGTGTTGGCATCTTGGAGATCGTTCTTCTCCCGCCTCACCTTTGTCAGCACCTTCTCACCAGCCTTTAGCTAGCGTAGGAGGTGTTTCCTTTCCGGATTCAATCCGGCGCCATCTGCAATTTCATTTGTCAGATTCGCACCCATGTCATGCTTCGCAAAATACTTATCTTTCGAAGTATATATTACCAGAGGGGCTCTCCTTGGGCTCCCCTGCCGCGGCTAGTGCGGCCTCAAGTTGGGCTTTGCACTCTTCCAGCTCCTTGGATAGTAGGGAATTCTTTTCTGTAAGAACTTGCATAACAAATGATCCTTAAATCAGTTATTCTAACTGTTTCAAGTCTCGGGGGCTACTGGTATATATATAATTACCAAAAATTTCTTACCCGTATGTCTTTTACATATTGCTCCGTGGCTCTGGCTAGACCATTTTGAGCGGCATGGAGGTACGCATCTCCCGACTTGAAGGCATCTAACGCCTCTTGGGAGACACAAGCGTCGCGAAGAATTGTCCGGCGACGCCTGTGGTTCATGGCACTCTCCACCTCAGAGTTGGTGGCAGACAACCTGTCCACATCCTCCATCGGAGGAGCGTCCGGTGCGCGCCTTGTGTTTGGCTCCGCTTTTGGGCCAGGCTTTGGAGCCTGGCTGGTGGAGGCGCGATTGGCAGTCTCTCCGAATATAGTTCGGCAAGGTCTCTTTGTCCTGAAGAGAGCACAAGTGTTAATATGCCTCGAAGGTATAACACCTGGGATAAGGGGGGGCGCCATACCTTTGCGCTGGCGCCTCGGTCCAGACTGCACCTCTTTTCTGCCCACGGGGCCCTGCGGCCCCTCGTTGGCTTGTCGCCGCAGGTTCGGCCTCCCATTTCTGGGAGGCCGGGATTAGCCCTGGATAATCAGCCGTAATGGCCACCAAGGCGTTGTCCTTGCTCAATTGATGGAACACTCCATCAATCAGCTCCACCGAAAGGTCCAGATCCTCTTGAGAGTCCGGGTCGAGGGACCATCCTGGGTCCTCGGGTTGTGGAGGAGGGCTGTTTATTTCTTTAACAGCCTGGCGCAGTTCCTGCGTTGAAATCGCTGGGCTGAATATTTAACAATGGGGATATAAAATGGATGGGCAAGATGCGACCACTTACCCAGCTTGGAGGATTGTACATAGAAAATCCACCCTTTGGGTCGACACGGAGAAAATCCTCCTCTTCTCCCTTGTACAAAGCGGACAAGGTCTTTATTAGAGCCGCAGCCGAATCTGGCCCCTTACGGCCGTAGCGGGTAGTGTCGTCCTCCCCGTTGAAGTCCCACATGGGGTGGCCTCTATACTGTAGCGGGTGCACCCCTGGCATGATGCATGCGACCATGACCCCAATCATGGTCAGTCCGGAATGAGCTAACAATCTTATCCGGCCCATCAGGTAAAAAACGTCCTTGTCGCTTTCCCTCTGAGGGCTCCGTGGACGCCAACTTAGGCGCTTCTTTAGTGGGGCACTGTCAAACTCAGGGAGGCCGATCCGGACAGGATCCGGCAGCGGGATGTCCTCTATGTAAAACCATTCCGAAGGCCAGTCCTCGGACGCCTTCTTTGGGGTTCTGGATAGGTATCCGGTCCCGGCGATGCGCCACACTTCGGCTCCGCCCACTTGATACATTGACCCCTTCCTGGAACGGGGCACAGGGCAGAATAGCTGTTTCCACAGCCCGAAATGAGCCTCAACACCCAAAAACAGCTCGCAGAGGGCTACGAAGCCCGCGATATGCAATACGGAGGCGGGCGTAAGATTGTGTAGCTGGAGGCCATAGTACTCCAGTAGCCCCCGGAGAAACGGATGGATTGGAAATCCGAGCCCTCTTATTAGATAAGGGACAAGGCATACCCGCTCTCCTTTGGAGGGATTGGGGGCACTCTCCGCTTGCTCTCCACCATTATAAACGGCAAGACCGGCTTGAACCGGGACCATATAGGCCGGGGGGAGAAACCCCTTGGTCTGGAGCGTCACTAGCTCACTATGCGGGATGGAGCATCTTTCCCAATATCCAGGCTTAGGGCTGGAAGGGCGGAGGGAGGAGTTGCGGCGACTGGCCATGGTGGAATGGACCTTTGTCGGATGCGCTCTGATGAACACTCGTGAAAGGGAGAAGGTGTGGTTTGGATCTAAATCCTCGTCCCCTTAAATGGGCGGCTCATTTACGCGACTAGGGGTGTGGATGTAAAAACACTCAGACTTTTCATATTCGTTTGACACGTGGGAGACGGCCATTATTGGGCGTAGAACCCAAGGAGCGCAACATTTACAAGAAACCGGACTTTATTCAACAGGTACATGGAATTTGGAGGAGAACCCGCCTTGCAATGCCGAAGACAATCTGCGTGCCAGACTCATCGTCATTGAAGCCTGGTTCGGGGGCTACTGAGGGAGTCCTGGATTAGGGGGTGTCCGGATGGCCGGACTATACCTTCAGCCAGACTCCTGGACTATGAAGATACAAGATTGAAGACTTCGTCCCGTGTCCGGAAGGGACTTTCCTTGGCGTGGAAGGCAAGCTTGGCGATACGGATATGTAGATCTCCTACCATTGTAACCGACTCTATGTAACCCTAACCCTATCTGGTGTCTATATAAACCGGAGGGTTTTAGTCCGTAGGACATCATATTCATACACAACAATCATACCATAGGCTAGCTTCTAGGGTTTAGCCTCTCTGATCTCGTGGTAGATCTACTCTTGTACTACCCATATCATCAATATTAATCAAGCAGGACATAGGGTTTTACCTCCATCAAGAGGGCCCGAACCTGGGTAAAACTTTGTGTCCCTTGCCTCCTGTTACCATCAGGCCTAGACGCACAGTTCGGGACCCCCTACCCGAGATCCGCTGGTTTTGACACCGACAATGAGGCATCTCAATGTTTTGCCGGCAATCAACGGTGCCCTGGTGTTTGAGATTCATTCTCATTTCTTACATGGGACCTAAGCATGCACCCAAGGACACATATTTGATTTTTCAACCAATTTTTATGCACTGGAGCATGTGCATGTAGTTCAAATTTGGATTATGCACATAAATGCATTGAAAACTCAGTTAATGCATAAAAATGTCCAAACGAACCCCGAAAAATCCCAAAAATTGACACAACACTCCTGTTGTTCTATGTTGACACGAGAAATTTTTTGAAAGCAATAAGAGGCAATGGATATTGTTTCGTCCCCAAAGGTGGGACGTTCCCTACCGAAACCATCATGCTTGTTGTGAGAAGCTCTGGTTTGTGAGAAGCATATACCCGAACCTGCCCCAAATGGGACAATTTTTTTAACATGGCATGTTGATGCCGCTCCATGATAGCATGCCAAGTTTCATGAATTTCATACGAGTTTTGGATTTATTAGAATTTAAAAACCAGGCATCTCAACGTTTTGCCGGCAACCAACAGTGCCTTGGTGTTTGAATTTCATTCCCATCTCTTGCATGGGACCTAGAAATTCACCCAAGGACACACATGTAGTTTTTCAACCAACCTTAGTGCATTAGAGCATGTGCTTGTAGTTCAAATTTGAATTATGCACATAAAATGCCTAGAAAACCTGGTTAATGCATAAAAAAGGCCAAACGAACCCTGAAAAATTCCAAGATTGAACACAACACTCCTGTTGTTCTATGTTGACACTAGAAATTTTTTGAAAGCAATAAGAGGCAACGAATATCGTCCCGTCCCCAAAGGTGGTACATTCCCTATCGAAACCATCATGCTTGTTGTGAGAAGCTCTGGTTTGTGAGAAGCTTATACATGGACCTGCCCCAAATGGGACAAATTTTTCACCACGGCATGTTGATGCCGCTCCATGATAGCATGCCAAGTTTCATGAATTTCATACGAGTTTTGGATTTACTAGAATTTAAAAACCAAGCATCTCAACGTTTTGCCGGCAATCAACAGTGCCCTGGTGTTTGAATTTCATTCCCATCTCTTGCATGGGACCTAGAAATTCACCCAAGGACACACATGTGATTTTTCAACCAACTTTGGTGCATTGGAGCATGTGCTTGTAGTTCAAATTTGAATTATGCACATAAAATGCCTAGAAAACCCAGTTAATGTATAAAAAAGGCCAAACAAACCCCGAAAAATTCCAAAATTGAACACAACACTCCTGTTGTTCTATGTTGACACTAGAAATTTTTTGAAAGCAATAAGAGGCAACAGATATCGTCCAGTCACCAAAGGTGGTATGTTCCCTATCGAAACCATCATGCTTGTTGTGAGAAGCTCTGGTTTGTGAGAAGCTTATACCCGAACCTGCCCCAAATGGGACAAAATTTTCACCACGACATGTTGATGCTGCTCCATGATAGCATGCAAAGTTTCATGAATTTCAGACGAGTTTTGGATTTGCTAGAATTTTAAAACCAGGCATCTCAACGTTTTGCCGGTAATCAACAGTGCCATGGTGTTTGAATTTCATTCCCATCTCTTGCATGGGACCTAGAAATTCACCCAAGGACACACATGTGATTTTTCAACCAACTTTGGTGCATTGGAGCATGTGCTTGTAGTTCAAATTTGAATTATGCACATAAAATGCCTAGAAAACCCAGTTAATGTATAAAAAAGGCCAAACAAACCCCGAAAAATTCCAAAATTGAACACAACACTCCTGTTGTTCTATGTTGACACTAGAAATTTTTTGAAAGCAATAAGAGGCAACAGATATCGTCCAGTCACCAAAGGTGGTATGTTCCCTATCGAAACCATCATGCTTGTTGTGAGAAGCTCTGGTTTGTGAGAAGCTTATACCCGAACCTGCCCCAAATGGGACAAAATTTTCACCACGACATGTTGATGCTGCTCCATGATAGCATGCAAAGTTTCATGAATTTCAGACGAGTTTTGGATTTGCTAGAATTTTAAAACCAGGCATCTCAACGTTTTGCCGGTAATCAACAGTGCCATGGTGTTTGAATTTCATTCCCATCTCTTGCATGGGACCTAGAAATTCACCCAAGGACACACATGTGATTTTTCAACCAACTTTGGTGCATTGGAGCATGTGCTTGTAGTTCAAATTTGAATTATGCACATAAAATGCCTAGAAAACCCAGTTAATGTATAAAAAGGCCAAACAAACCCCGAAAAATTCATTCCCAATTCTTCCATGGGACCTAAGCATGCACTGAAGGACACAGATCCCACACAGTTTATTCTCACAAACTGTGTGAGATGCAGTACAAAATATCTTGGAGCATCGTCGGTGTATAGTACGCCTATGGCTTACGCGAGAAGGTGCGTCGGCTACAGTCCACAGCCGACGTGTCAAGCACACTAGCTCGCTCCCCCAAAAACCCCACCTCTGCATCCCTCGCAATCTCGAAAATATCTACCGCCTAGAAGGTTTTAATGTTTGATAGCACAAAATTAGTATGTGCAGACCATGTGCGATGTCTGTTACTCCCGCTCTGCTTCAGTCCATTGATTCAAATTTTTTGTAGCCCCGGCATTTTACTCCCCCTCTGCATCCCTCACAATCTCAAAAATATCTGCTTGCCCTTGATCCAAATTTTCAGTAGCCCCGCCTTGTTACTCCCGCCTAGTAAAATTTTCAGTTGCCGCAGTATTTCCTCAAACACAACCACCGCTCACACAGACACACACAACCCTCAAAACCATTGGTAGGTCGCCGCCATCGCCGGACTTCCATCCTCAACCTATGTCTGTGTGCCGGGGAGCTCGAGTATCCAATGGCTAGAAAGAGGTTTATCACGGCCTTTTCGCCTGACGCCAGTGAGGTGGCCGCGGAGGTGTCTCCGTCGTCCTCCGCAGGCCCGATCCGTCGTTGCCGGTCCACTGATCCGCCCGCCGCCGCGCCCCTACTCCTGTTCAAGGACTTCCCCGTCCTCCCCCCGGACCCGGCAGCCGACAAAGACCTACTTCGGGGTCCAGCAGCGGCGGTGGGGGACGTGGGTCGCCGAGATTACAGATCGAGAGACCCACACCCGCCGGTGGCTCGGTAGCTTCCACACGGCCAAGCTCACGGCCATGGAGCACGACTGCTAGCAGGTCTGCTACCATGGCGCGGCGGCTAGGCTCAATTTCCCCTTCGGCACACATCTGGTCCACCTTGTTCTGCCAGAGCCAGGGGTGGTGAGCTTGGCTATGGCACGGGAGGACCGCGAGGCGTGGGAGCATCTCGAGGCCGAGGCCGCCGACGAGGCCTACATGCAAGAGCTCCGCCGGCAGCACCCGAAGCTCGTGGAGGTGGAGCGGGCGATCTTTGCCGGCACGGAGGGCGGCGAGGTTATCGCGCTCTCCTCCGATGACGAGGTCGAAGGCGGCAAGGACGACGGCATGGAGGGCGGCGAGGTTATCGCGCTCTCCTCTGATGACGAGGTCGAAGGCGGCAGCGACGGCGGCGCGGAGGGCGTCGAGGTGGGCCCCGAGGACGAGGAGATCGACGTCAATGAGTGGAGGAGTGCCTTCCCCAACGACGGTACTGGCCCGGACCCAGCTCGCGGCACACCGTACATGATGAGGAAGCATGGCTCGACCTCTACTTCGATCAAAAGTAGTTTAGCTTAGTTTAAATTTATGTTTTATGTTCGGTTATGCAAAACTATCTATGTTTATGTTTGAATGCATGCTACTTTCGGCTGAACCTGCTTTGAACTTGATCAAATTGAAGTTTACAACCTTAAGTTTAGGGGATCAACTAGAAAAGGCCAAAAATTGTTGGAGTATATATATATCCACTAAGGGTTTTAGTCCTTTAACTTTTTGAGGATCCCCTAGAGATGTCATTATGACTTGTTTATTTCAGTTCTTCAAAATGTGATGCTCTATATGTGCAACTATTTGTTGTGCAGTTCAATTTCATCAATAACAGTTTCAACAATACCATTATGAATTATGATATTTGGTTGCTGTTAAGAATATTGCAGTTAACATGCCTTTTCGTTTTTCAATTGTTGTTTAGCAACATGCATTGTACTGAATGACTAAATATGCAATCCCAGGCTACATAGCAACAAGGAAGAGTGTTACCTTAATGTTCTGATGATGTCTAGATATACATGTAATAAAATCTTATATAATGGGATGGATGGAGTGTTGTACTACATCATTTTTCAATTGTTGTTTAGATTCTAATATTAACTTGGTGCTTTTAGATACATATATCATTGCCAAAGATCCACACTTCAACCCTTTCTGCGTATGGGGCAATGAGATATTCATGAACCAGCATCAAGTGAGGAAACTGATAAAGATTGTTACTAAAATGGGTCAAAAGTTGTCAATCGAACTATTTGTTTACACTTTATGCAAGACAACAGTGAACTGTAGGATGGTAAGTAAGAACCCTGTAGCCTTCTTTTTACTGCATGTAATGAGTTGTGTTAGATGACAATATCTGAATATTTTTTCTTTTGCAGTGGACCCTGAAGCAGTTTACTCAAGATTACCTCTCAAACTACATGATTGGCGGCCGGCCATCACAAGGGGTTGGACTAGAGTCCTGCATGCCTTCTGCATCCAGGAGAGCACAATAGGGCCATTCCGCTTCACCTTGTTCAGCAACTGGAATGTCTGTCGCCTCTTTCTTTACCATCTGTAATAGTACAAGTATAGAACCCTGGTACATCATTCTTTATTTGGTGCTTCTGTAATTCTTAAACATATGTACCTATGAATCGAATAATGCATTGGTTGTTTGAACCTGATGGATCTGAATAAAGCTATAGCCTACTTTCAAGTTTAAATTAGGTACAATTTTAAATATCGGCAATTAAATTAGGGCGAAATTATGTTGTGCGGGTCATTACGACACACACGGTTGGTAAAACACAAACATTTGTGATATACACCATAATCCGAGACGGTTCACAGAGAGGAAACGTGTGCAAGCATGCACACAGTTGCCGTTTACAAAGCATGTGTGATGTTAGACACTATCACATACAGTGCGGGAAAACTAAATGTGTGTGATTGTCTACCTATGGTACACGGTTTATAATCATGAACTGTTTGTGATGTGCTAGGCATCGTAAATCACCCGTGCCTAGAATCTGCCTAGAAAACTGTCGTGCCTGGAATCTGCCTAGTTTTAGGCAGAACCACAAAACTCTGACTGCGATGGCAATGCGAGCACATATGAGTGGCAAGGATGAAGCGTTTGGGATATTTGAGATATCGGGAACGGTTATACAGGGACAACTGTATGCATCAAGGCTCCCTATCCCCGACGGTTTCTGGGTCGTGTGGGAAGGACCCCCCTATTGCCCACACTCACTCGGAGACGGTTCCATGTGCCATCGCGGAAAGAGGTTAAAAACCATTTGTTTAGGACCGATGCGCACCAGTGTTACACCCCTCAACAAAATGGTGTAGCGGAGAGGAAGAACCGGACGTTGATGGATGCGGAAAGGACCATGATGGTGGAGTTTGAGTCTCCATACAACTTTTGGGCCGAAGCCATCAACACCGCATGTCATGCATCCAATCGGCTCTATCTCCGCAAAGGATTGAACAAAACTCCATATGAGATACTCACCGGTAATAAGCCCAACCTCAAGTACTTTTGGGTGTTCGGGTGTAAGTGTTTCATTCTCAAGAAAGGTGTTCGTTTGTCTAAATTTGAGGCCAGAGCTCATGAGGGCATATTTGTTGGTTATGCTACAAACTCTCATGCTTACCGTGTCCTCAATAAGTCCACGGGACTTATTGAGGAGACATGTAACGTGGAGTTTGATGAGAATAACGACTCCCATGTGGAGCAAAGTGGTACTTGTGATGTAGGTGATGAAATTCCTCCCCAAGCCATAAGAAGAATGGGTGTTGGCTTTATCCTAGCCATTGAGGAACCCCTTGTGGCCGAAGGAGAAGGACAATGTTCCACTCAAGTGGAACCATCATCAACCGAAGACCCACACGCTTCTGAAGAACAAAGTGAAGGCCCTCAACCACATGAACAAGATCAAGGGCAAGATCAACCTCAAGATGGTGTTGAACCACCAAGTGATGCCCAAGGTCAAGTTCTCACCTCCGAGCAAGTTCAAGATCTAGAGCAAGCTCAAGATCAAGAACAAGCTTAAGACGACGCTCAAGATGATCAAGTTGCCGCTCCTCAACTCACTCCGAAGGAGGAATTGGAGCGTCGTGTCGCCAAGATTGCATACAAGCTCACTACCAAGGTTCATCTCATGACGAATGTGCTTGGAAGCATACGAAAGAGGGTAAGCACTCGTAGAAAATTAGCAAACTATTGTGAACATCACGCGTTTGTTTCTTGTGTTGAACCCCAAAAGGTCTATGAGGCACTCGAGGATCCAGATTGGCTTAATGCCATGAATGAAGAACTCAAAAACTTCGAGCACAACAAGGTGTGGAGATTGGTGCCAAGGCCAACGGGGAACCATAATGTAATTGGAACCAAGTGGATATTCAAGAACAAGCAAGATGCCCATGGGATTATCGTTCGTAACAAGGCTCGATTGGTGGCACAAGGCTACTCCCAAGTCGAGGGTATCGACTGATGTCTACTACACAACCTTCTTGTAGACGTTGTTGGGCCTCCAAGTGCAGAGGTTTGTAGGACAGTAGCAAATTTCCCTTAAGTGTATGACCTAAGGTTTATCAACCGTGGGAGGCGTAGGATGAAGATGGTCTCTCTCAAACAACCCTGCAACCAAATATCAAAGAGTCTCTTGTGTCCCCAACACACCAAATACAATGGTAAATTGTATAGGTGCACTAGTTCGGCGAAGAGATGGTGATACAAGTGCAATAATGATGGTAGATATAGGTTTTTGTAATCTGAAAATATAAAAACAGCAAGGTAACTACTGACAAAAGTGAGCGAAAACGGTATTGCAATGTGTTGAAACAAGGCCTAGGGTTCATACTTTCACTAGTGCAAGTTCTCTCAACAATAATAACATAATTGGATCATATAACTATCCCTCAACATGCAACAAAGAGTCACTCCAAAGTCACTAATAGCAGAGAACAAACAAAGAGATTATTGTAGTGTACGAAACCACCTCAAAGTTATTCTTTCTGATCGATCTATTCAAGAGTCTGTAGTAAAATAACATGAAGCTATTCTTTCCGTTCAATCTATCCTAGAGTTCGTACTAGAATAACACCTTAAGACACAAATCAACCAAAACCCTAATGTCACCTAGATACTCCAATGTCACCTCAAGTATCTATGGGTATGATTATACGATATGTATCACACAATCTCATATTCATCTATTCAACCAACACAAAGAACTTCAAAGAGTGCCCCAAAGTTTCTACCGGAGAGTCAAGATGAAAACGTGTGCCAACCCCTATGCATAAGTTCACAAGGTCACGGAACTCGCAAGTTGATCATCAAAACATACATCAAGTGGATCACGTGAATATCCCATTGTCACCACAGATAAGCTCATGCAAGACATACATCAAGTGTTCTCAAATCCTTAAAGACTCAATCCGATAAGATAACCTTCAAAGGGAAAACTCAATCCATTACAAGAGAGTAGAGGGGGAGAAACATCATAAGATCCAACTATAATAGCAAAACTCGTTGTACATCAAGATCATGCCAAATCAAGAACACGAGAGAGAGAGAGAGAGAAAGAGATCAAACACATAGCTACTGGTACATACCCTCAGCCCCGAGGGTGAACATACAATGGTAAATTGTATAGGTGCACTAGTTCGGCGAAGAGATGGTGATACAAGTGCAATAATGATGGTAGATATAGGTTTTTGTAATCTGAAAATATAAAAACAGCAAGGTAACTACTGACAAAAGTGAGCGAAAACGGTATTGCAATGCGTTGAAACAAGGCCTAGGGTTCATACTTTCACTAGTGCAAGTTCTCTCAACAATAATAACATAATTGGATCATATAACTATCCCTCAACATGCAACAAAGAGTCACTCCAAAGTCACTAATAGCAGAGAACAAACAAAGAGATTATTGTAGTGTACGAAACCACCTCAAAGTTATTCTTTCTGATCGATCTATTCAAGAGTCTGTAGTAAAATAACATGAAGCTATTCTTTCCGTTCAATCTATCCTAGAGTTCGTACTAGAATAACACCTTAAGACACAAATCAACCAAAACCCTAATGTCACCTAGATACTCCAATGTCACCTCAAGTATCTATGGGTATGATTATACGATATGTATCACACAATCTCATATTCATCTATTCAACCAACACAAAGAACTTCAAAGAGTGCCCCAAAGTTTCTACCGGAGAGTCAAGATGAAAACGTGTGCCAACCCCTATGCATAAGTTCACAAGGTCACGGAACTCGCAAGTTGATCATCAAAACATACATCAAGTGGATCACGTGAATATCCCATTGTCACCACAGATAAGCTCATGCAAGACATACATCAAGTGTTCTCAAATCCTTAAAGACTCAATCCGATAAGATAACTTCAAAGGGAAAACTCAATCCATTACAAGAGAGTAGAGGGGGAGAAACATCATAAGATCCAACTATAATAGCAAAACTCGTTGTACATCAAGATCATGCCAAATCAAGAACACGAGAGAGAGAGAGAGAGAAAGAGATCAAACACATAGCTACTGGTACATACCCTCAGCCCCGAGGGTGAACTACTCCCTCCTCATCATGGAAAGCGCCAGGATGATGAAGATGGCCACCGGAGAGGGATCCCCCCCCCCCTCTGGCAGGGTGCCGGAACAGGTCTAGATTAGTTTTCGGTGGCTACAGAGGCTTGCGGAGGCGGAACTCCCGATCTAGGTTATGTTCTGGAAGTTTGGGTATATATAAGAGGTGTTGGAGTCGGGAACAAGTTAGGGGGGTCTCCGAGGCAGCCACGAGGTAGGGGGGTGCGCCCAAGGGGTAGGGCGCGCCCCCACCCTCGTGGCTGCCTCGGGACTCTTCTGGCCCATCTCCGGTACTCCGTGGGCTTCTTCTAGTCCAAAAATAATCTCCGTGAAATTTCAGGTCAATTGAACTCCGTTTGGTTTTCCTTTTCTGTGATACTCAAAAACAATGAAAAAACAGAAACTGGCACTGGGCTCTAGGTTAATAGGTTAGTCCCAAAAATCATATAAAATGGCATATATATGCATATAAAACATCCAAGGTTGATAATATAATAGCATGGAACAATCAAAAATTAGAGATACGTTGGAGACGTATCAAGCATCCCCAAGCTTAATTCATGCTTGTCCTCGAGTAGGTAAATGATAAAAACAGAATTTTTGATGTGGAATGCTACCTAACATATTTATCCATGTAATTCTCTTTATTGTGGCAAGAATATTCAGATCCGAAAGATTCAAGACAAAAGTTTAATATTGACATACAAATAATAATACTTCAAGCATACTAACAAAGTAATCATGTCTTCTCAAAATAACATGGCCAAAGAAAGTTATCCCTACAAAATCATATAGTCTGGCTATGCTCTATCTTCATCACACAAAATATTTAAATCATGCACAACCCCGATGACAAGCCAAGCAATTGTTTCATACTTTTGATGTTCTCAAACTTTTTCAATCTTCACGCAATACATGAGCATGAGCCATGGACATAGCACTATAGGTGGAATAGAATGATGGTTGTGGAGAAGAAAAAAAAGGAGAAGACAGTCTCACATCAACTAGGCGTATCATCGGGCTATGAAGATGCCCATCAATAGATATCAATGTGAGTGAGTCGGGATTGTCATGCAACGGATGCACTAGAGCTATAAGTGTATGAAAGCCCAAAAAGAAACTAAGTGGATGTGCATCCAACTCACTTGCTCACGAAGACCTAGGGCATTTTGAGGAAGCCCATCAATGGAATATACAAGCCAAGTTCTATAATGAAAGATTCCCACTATTATATGAAAGTGACAACATAGGAGACTCTCTATCATGAAGATCATGGTGCTACTTTGAAGCACAAGTGTGGTAAAAGGATAGTAGCATTGCCCCTTCTCTCTTTTTCTCTCATTTTTTTGTTTTTTTGTTTTTTGGGCCTTCTCCTTTTTTTGGCCTTTTTCTCTTTTTTTATTTTTTGTCCGGAGTCTCATCCCAACTTGTGGGGTAATCATAGTCTCCATCATCCTTTCCTCACAAGGGACAATGCTCTAATAATGATGACCATCACACTTTTATTTACTTACAACTCAAGAATTACAAGTCGATACTTAGAACAAAATATGACTCTATGTGAATGCCTCCGGCGGTGTACCGGGATGTGCAATGACTCATGAGTGACATGTATGAAAGAATTATGAATGGTGGCTTTGCCACAAATACGATGTCAACTACATGATCATGCAAAGCAATATGACAATGATGAAGCATGTCATAATAAACGGAACGATGGAAAGTTGCATGGAAATATATCTCGCAATGGCTATGGAAATGCCATAATAGGTAGGTATGGTGGCTGTTTTGAGGAAGGTAAATGGTGGGCTTATGGTACCGGCGAAAGTTGCGCGGTACTAGATAGGCTAGCAATGGTGGAAGGGTGAGAGTGCATATAATCCATGGACTCAACATTAGTCATAAATAACTCACATACTTATTGCAAAAATCTATTAGTTATCGAAACAAAGTACTATGCGCATGCTCCTAGGGGGTAGATTGGTAGGAAAATACCATCGCTCGTCCCCGACCGCCACTCATAAGGAAGACAATCAAAAAATAAATCATGATCTGACTTCATCACATAACAGTTCACCATACGTGCATGCTACGGGAATCACAAACTTTAACACAAGTATCTCTCAAATTCACAACTACTCAACCAGCATGACTCTAATATCACCATCTTCATATCTCAAAACAATCATAAGGAATCAAACTTCTCATAGTATTCAATGCACTTTATATGAAAGTTTTTATTATACCCATCTTGGATGCCTATCATATTAGGACTAATTTCATAACCAAAGAAAATTACCATGATGTTCTAAAGGACTCTTAAAATAATATAAGTGAAACATGAGAGTTCATCTATTTCAATAAAATAAAACCACCGCCGTGCTCTAATAGGATATAAGTGAAGACTAGAGCAAATGACAAACTATTCCGAAAGATATAAGTGAAGATCAATGAGTAGTTGAATAATTATGTAACTATGTGAAGACTCTCTAACATTTAATAATTTCAGATCTTGGGATATTATTAAAACATCAAGCAAAACAAAAGAAAATAAAATGACGCTCCAAGCAAAACACATATCATGTGGTGAATAAAAATATAGCTCCAAATAAAGTTACCGATGAACGAAGACGAAAGAGGGGATGCCATCCGGGGCATCCCCAAGCTTAGGCTCTTGGTTGTCCTTGAATATTACCTTGGGGTGCCTTGGGCATCCCCAAGCTTAGGCTATTTCCACTCCTTATTCCATGGTCCATCGAATCTTTACCCAAAACTTGAAAACTTCACAACACAAAACTCAACAGAAAACTCGTAAGCTCCATTAGTATAAGAAAATAAAATCACCACTTTTGGTACTGTTGTGAACTCATTCTTTATTTATATTTTTGTAATATCTACTGTATTCCAACTTCTCTATGGTTCGTACCCTCCGATACTACTCATAGACTCATCAAAATAAGCAAACAACACATAGAAAACAGAATCTGTCAAAAACAGAACAGTATGTAGTAATCTGAATATTTCGAATACTTATGTCACCCCAAAAATTCTTAAATAAATTGGTGGACCTGAGGAATTTGTTTATTAATCATCTGCAAAAAGAATCAATCTAAACTCACTCTCCAGTAAAAAATGGAAGCTAATCTCGTGAGCACAAAAGTTTCTGTTTTTTACAGCAAGATCGCAAAGACTTCACCCAAGTCTTCCCAAAGGTTCTACTTGGCACAAACACTAATTAAAACATAATACCACATCTAAACAGAGTCTATATGAATTATTTATTACTAAACACGAACAAAAATCAAGGAACAAAAATAAAATTGGGTTGCCTCCCAACAAGCGCTATCGTTTAACGCCCCTAGCTAGGCATGATGATTTCAATGACGCTCACATAAAAGATAAGAATTGAAACATAAAGAGAGCATCATGAAGAATATAACTAGCACATTTAAGCCTAACCCACTTCCTATGCATAGGAATTTTGTGAGCAAACAACTTATGGGAATAATAATCAACTAGCATAGGAAAGCAAAACAAGCATAGCTTCAAGATTTTCAACATGTAGAGAGGAAACTTCATATTATTGCAATTCCTACAAGCATATATTACTCCCTCATAATAACTTTTAGTAGCATCATGAATGAATTCAACAATATAGCTATCACATAAAGCATTATTTCCATGATCTACAAGCATAGAAAATTTACTATTCTCCACATAAGCAAAATTCTTCTCATTCGGAATAGTGGGAGTATCATAAGAGACCCGAATACTATATATGGTTTCCACATTAGAAGAGTAATGTTCAAAAAAGGTTAATCATAATAATGACAATTTTTATAAATATAATCATCACTACTTTTTATAGCATAAGTGTCGTCACAATAATCATCAAAAGTAGCAACTTTGTTCTCATCATAATCAATTGAAACCTCTTGCAAGATAGTGGAATCATTACTAAATAAAGTCATGACCTCTCCAAATCCACTTTCATAATTATCATAATAAGATTCAACACCCTCCAAAATAGTGGGATCATTACTTCCTAAAGTTGACACTCTTCCAAACCCACTTTCATCAATATAATCATCATAAATAGGAGGCATGCTATCATCAAAATAAATTTGCATATCAACGCTTGGGAGGTTAAATATATCATCTTCATGCAACATAGCATCCCCAAGCTTGGGACAAACATTAATTGCAGCAAATACATTCTCAAACATGTAATTCTCATCAAACATAACATCCCCAAGCTTGGGCCTTTTCATATCATAAGCATAATCACTATCATCATCAATAGTACGGATAGCATCAATAGTATAACAATTATCATCATCACAATGAGTAATAGAAGCAACATCATTTGGGAGAGATACCTTTTTACCTTTGCTTCTCTGTTTTTTCTTTCTCTTCTTCACATCATGTGTGGGTTCAATCCTCCTTTTGGAGCTCCTTATTAATGAGATTGGTTGAATAGAAGGCTCCTCCTCGTTACCTGATTCACCATAAGAAATAATAGGAGGATATTGGGAAGTCACTTCCCTTTCATTAGTATTCTCTCCATCTTCTATTTGTTTTCTTGTCTTTATGTAATTGGCAATATAAGGATTTTCAATGCAATTCACAGCACAATACATATAAATATCCTCTAAATCAAAATCAAGAACTTTATCAAGGACAAATTCTGGAATATCCTTAGTTATACGTTTCATTTCTTCATAACCTAGAAGCAAACTAAGTTCATTATGATGCGCAAGGGAAATCAAGTCATCACAATTTTTGGACACGGTTCGATCATGAAACAATTAGCATTGGATATTTAAATGACCATGTTCATTGCAAAGTTCACAAGGATGGCTAAGAAAATTTAAATTTTCAGCACAAACATCTAGCCTTTCTTGCAACCATTTAGTTTCTAAATACTTATGCCTCTTGCAAAATATATCTTCCCTATTTGGTGTGTGGTTGCCAACTCTATGCACTCCACAAAAATTGACATGCTTATATGAGATATTTTACACATGACTAGTGCAATTATCATTAGTACTATGGATATTCAAGGAGTTCGTACTAACAACATTGCAATCATGCTTATCATTCAAAGATTTAGTGCCAAACATTTTAATGCATTCTTCTTCTAGCATTTTGGCACAATTATCGAAATCCTTATTTTCATGAAAGATATTAAAAAGATCAAGCATATGAGGTACCCTCAATTATATTTTTTGTAATTTTATTTTATAGACTAAACTAGTGATAAAAAATAAACAAAAAGATTCGATTGCAAGATCTAAAGATATAACTTCAAGCGCTAACCTCCCCAGTAACGGTGCCAGAAAAGAGCTTGATGTCTACTACACAACCTTCTTCTTGTAGACATTGTTGGGCCTCCAAGTGCAGAGGTTTGTAGGACAGTAGCAAATTTCCCTCAAGTGGATGACCTAAGGTTTATCAATCCATGGGAGGCGTAGGATGAAGATGGTCTCTCTCGAACAACCCTGCAACCAAATAACAAAGAGTCTCTTGTGTCCCCAACACACCTAATACAATGGTAAATTGTATAGGTGCACTAGTTCGGCGAAGAGATGGTGATACAAGTGCAATAATGATGGTAGATATAGGTTTTTGTAATCTGAAAATATAAAAACAGCAAGGTAACTACTGACAAAAGTGAGCGAAAACGGTATTGCAATGCGTTGAAACAAGGCCTAGGGTTCATACTTTCACTAGTGCAAGTTCTCTCAACAATAATAACATAATTGGATCATATAACTATCCCTCAACATGCAACAAAGAGTCACTCCAAAGTCACTAATAGCAGAGAACAAACAAAGAGATTATTGTAGTGTACGAAACCACCTCAAAGTTATTCTTTCTGATCGATCTATTCAAGAGTCTGTAGTAAAATAACATGAAGCTATTCTTTCCGTTCAATCTATCCTAGAGTTCGTACTAGAATAACACCTTAAGACACAAATCAACCAAAACCCTAATGTCACCTAGATACTCCAATGTCACCTCAAGTATCTATGGGTATGATTATACGATATGTATCACACAATCTCATATTCATCTATTCAACCAACACAAAGAACTTCAAAGAGTGCCCCAAAGTTTCTACCGGAGAGTCAAGATGAAAACGTGTGCCAACCCCTATGCATAAGTTCACAAGGTCACGGAACTCGCAAGTTGATCATCAAAACATACATCAAGTGGATCACGTGAATATCCCATTGTCACCACAGATAAGCTCATGCAAGACATACATCAAGTGTTCTCAAATCCTTAAAGACTCAATCCGATAAGATAACTTCAAAGGGAAAACTCAATCCATTACAAGAGAGTAGAGGGGAGAAACATCATAAGATCCAACTATAATAGCAAAACTCGTTGTACATCAAGATCATGCCAAATCAAGAACACGAGAGAGAGAGAGAGAAAGAGATCAAACACATAGCTACTGGTACATACCCTCAGCCCCGAGGGTGAACTACTCCCTCCTCATCATGGAAAGCGCCAGGATGATGAAGATGGCCACCGGAGAGGGATCCCCCCCCCTCTGGCAGGGTGCCGGAACAGGTCTAGATTAGTATCACACAGTCTCAGATTCATCTATTCAACCAACACAAAGAACTTCAAAGAGTTCCCCAAATATTCTACCAGAGAGTCAAGACGAAAATGTGTGCCAACCCCTATGCATAAGTTCACAAGGTCACGGAACTCACAAGTTGATCACCAAAACATACATCAACTGGATCACGTGAATATCCCATTGTCACCAAAGATAAGCTCATGCAATACATACATCAAGTGTTCTCAAATCCTTAAAGACTCAATCTGATAAGATAACTTCAAAGGGAAAACTCAATCTGTTACAAGAGAGTAGAGGGGGAGAAACATCATCAGATCCAACTATAATAGCAAAGCTCGCGGTACATCAAGATCGTGCCAAATCAAGAACACGAGAGAGAGAGAGATCAAACACATAGCTACTGGTACATACCCTCAGCCCCGAGGGTGAACTACTCCCTCCTCGTCATGGAGAGCATCGGGATGATGAAGATGGCCACCGGAGAGGGATTCCCCCCCCCCTCCGGCAGGGTGCCGGAACGGATCTAGATTGGTTTTCGGTGGCTACAGAGGCTTGCGGCGGCGAAACTCCTGATCTAGGTTATGTTCTGGAAGTTTGGGTATATATAAGAGGTGTTGGAGTCGGGAACAAGACAGGGGGTCTCCGAGGCGGCCACGAGGTAAGGGGCGCGCCCCCACCCTCGTGGGTGCCTCGGGACTCTTTTGGCCCATCTCCGGTACTCTGTGGGCTTCTTCTGGTCCAAAGATAATCTCCGTGAAATTTCAGGTCAATTGGACTCCGTTTGGTTTTCCTTTTCTGTGATACTCATAAACAAGGAAAAAACAGAAACTGGCACTGCGCTCTAGGTTAATAGGTTAGTCCCAAAAATCATATAAAATAGCATATAAATGCATATAAAACATCCAAGGTTGATAATATAATAGCATGGAACAATCAAAAATTATAGATACGTTGGAGACGTATCATCGACTATGGTGAAACCTTTGCTCCCGTTGCTCGCCTTGAATCCATTCTTTTTATTGATTTCTTATGCTTCTCATCATAACTTTAAGTTGCCACAAATGGATGTGAAGAGTGCTTTTCTTAATGGTCCTATTAATGAGTTGGTGTATGTCAAACAACCCCCGGGGTTCGAGGATCCTATTTTCCCGATCATGTGTACCAACTCGATAAGGCGCTATATGGCCTTAAACAAGCCCCACGTGCGTGGTATGAGCATCTTACCGAGTTGTTACAAGATCGTGGGTTTGAAATTGGGAAAATCGACCCCACTCTTTTTACCAAGAAGGTCAAAGGAGAGTTGTTTGTATGCCAACTATATGTTGATGATATTATCTTTGGTTCTCCTAACAAAGCTTTCAATTAGGAGTTTGCCGCTCTCATGACCTCAAAGTTCAAGATGTCCATGATGGGAGAGTTGAAGTTCTTTCTCGGGTTCGAAATCAAGCAAAGAAGAGAATGGACCTTCATCAACAAAGCCAAATACACTCAAGACATGCTCAAGAGATTCAAGCTAAGTGAAGTCAAGCCAGCTTCCACACCAATGCCCGTCAAATGCCAACTTGACATAGATCCCAATGGTAAAGCGGTGGATCAAAAGGTATATCGCTCCATGATTGGCTCCTTGCTTTACCTTTGTGCATCTATACCGGATATCATGTCGAGTGTGGGAATTTGTGCACGGTTTCAAGCCGCACCTAAGGAAAGCCACTATGTGGCGGTCAAGCGAATCTTTCGATATTTGGCTCATACCCCAAACTTTGGCTTATGGTACCAAAGAGGAGCAAACTTCAACCTCGTAGGCTTTTCGGACTCTGATTGGGCGGGAGACAAAGTGGATAGGAAGTCAACTTCCGGAGGGTGCCAATTCCTTGGTTGCTCTTTGGTTAGTTGGTCTTCTAAGAAGCAAAGTTGTGTATCTCTCTCGTCCACCGAAGCGGGGTATGTGGCCGCTGGTAGTTGTTGTGCACAACTTCTATGGATGAGGCAAACTTTAAAGGATTACAGTGTCATTTGTGACAAAGTGCCTCTTTGGTGTGACAATGAAAGTGCCATCAAGATTTCTCTCAACCCGGAGCAACACTTCAAGATGAAGCATATTGAGATTCGGTATCACTTCATCCGGGATCATATTAGGCGAGGGGAGATCGATCTCAACTATGTCAACACTCATGATAACCTTGCAGATATCTTCATGAAGCCCTTGGATGAAGCAAGATTTCGTGAGTTAAGGCTTGAGTGAAATTTGAAACTTTTTAAAAGTTAAATGAGAGGGAATAAAATGACTTTCCCAAACTTTCATCTTGCTTTTATATTCTCCATGAATTCAAATTCATTTCATCATAAAACCCTAGAGAGAAGATGACATGACTTCTTCCATTTAAATAAATGAAAAGGGTTTTGAAAAGATTTGAATTCCATTTGGAAATATTTCAAATTCAGAAACTTCAAGCAACTCAATGATTTTCAAGAGAGAAGATAAAATGACTTCTTCAAAACATGAAATATGAGTTGGGATTTTAAAAGAATCAAATTTAAAGTCCCCTTTGAAATTAATTTCCAATTTGGAGTTATTTGGTTTTATTAAAATTATTTTTATCCAAAAATAAAATATATGGAAATTAGGGTAAAATGATTCCCTATGTTAGAAAATTGGAAGGAAATAAATTTGAAATCATTTTGGTATTTTTAAAATGATTTTTATTGGGTTTTAAATAAATCAGTAGCACTCTTTGCTTTATTTGAATTTTTTTGGATTTTACTGAATGCTAGAAAAATGTTCACGTGGTAGGAAATCTTTTTCTGAAAATTTCTATATACAATATGCCTATATAAAATTTTATTTTATTTTTCGTTATTCAATTTTCCTTTCTGTTTCTATTTAAAAAAGAAAAATTGTACGCGCAGCCCATAATTATTTGCTGCCCACACGCGTAGCATAGTGGCAGTGGGCGCCTCGTCTTATTTTTTTCTCCTAAATGGGCCAGGCCTAGCCAGCATTTTTCTTTCTAGATTTTTTTTCTTTCTTCCTTTGGAAAAAAAATTGCAACGCGCACGGCCGGCCAATGGCCTTTAGACCCGTGCGATGCGTTTCAATTTTTCTCCTTGTTTCATTTATTTTCGTCTACGTTTAATCTCACATTGCCTAGTCTTAAATGTTCACGCATCCTTTCAACCTATAAATATAGACTCATAGAGCCTCAAAAAATTATCTAATTCAGATTAAATCAATATTATGGTTTGACTAGATTTATTAAAAAAATATTTTTCTCCTCTCCGACGGGACTTCTTGAAATTGTCTTCTCTCTCTGAAGTTGTATTTTCTCTATCTTATAAAGGTATCTTTTTTTCCTTTTATACTCCCGTGGTTTATTATTTCTAGACCATAGAATAATTAGATTATCAATTAGTCTCTATATTTATACATTAGACCTAGAATTCTTTTAGCTGTAACTATTTTTCTTCCATAAAACAGCTTGACCCTGATTTTTTAAATAGACATAACTTTTACTCGTTCATCCAAATTAGCTGAAACTAGCGCCTATAGTTTCGTCTTGTTTTCACCTATCTAGTGAACCTGGCACATCAATTTTTTGAAAATTTTAAAATTTTCAAATTTGTTCATATTCATATTCAAACTTCTTTTGATCATAACTTGAGTTTCGTAACTTCGATTTAGTTGATTCTTTTTGCAAATCGAAGCTCTTGACCTAAACTTTCTGATAAGACCAAATCCACCCAAATTTGGTAGTATTAGAAATTGTTTTCTGTTGCAAGAGTTAATTGCTTGTTTTCGAAGTTTTCCAAAGTCTTTTCTTCGATTCTTTTGCATGAGTGCTTATGTATGCAATTGCTTTCTCACGATAGATTGAACGGAGTGTGACGAGTAGAACTATCAGGAATTATGAGTGCGAATCATCTTCATCAACAGTACAAGGCAAGTTCACACTTTGATCATATTTTTCATAGCTAGTTTTTATGCATTAGTCTCATCCTCAAACATTGCATGAGTAGAATGTGATAACATGTGGGTATTTGGGAAGTAGTTGATGAGGTAGGAACCTACTGTCCGATATTCAAACCCCTGGGTATTACTACGTTATGCTTATACTGCTATGTTATGCTCGTAGACGTGGATTGGTTTGTGAGATTCATGAAAGATGTGAGAGTTATTTATATCTAAGTGTTAACTTAAGGTGGCTACTTTAATACACATCTGGGTGGATTGGTTGGGGCACCCTAGAGCACCCAGTGGTTTGCCCGGGCACCTGGAGAACCCAGTGTTTGCCCAAGGGAATCCCGGAGTACCCGTGTGATCACCCTATGGAATGCCACCCAGGCTCAAAGGGATCATAAGATTATTCATGCTAGAAACTTCCGTGTGCAGCCACAAGCCATTATGGGCTCTGGCATAGTTGACTAAGTTGTGTGACCTCTTCTAGTGGTAGGCTAGCAGATGTAGGGGATGTAGGTGGTACTATCTACCCAGAGTAAAGAGTTAATGCTTTTGAAAGACGGTGTCTCGATCATCCGTTTCTCAAACACCATGTAGTGCGAGAAATCCAACGGAGGAGATCGAGTCTTGTGGGGAAAAGTGTACAAACCTCTGCAGAGTGTACAAACTAATCATGATTAGTCGTGTCCCCGGTTATGGACATCTTGAGTATCTGGTACTTGAATTATTGGTTTGATCTCATCACCTTACTTAATTAATTGATTGGGTTATAACTATTCTTTTGGGATTGAGTTGGAGGAACCTTCTCAATGTTTTCAACAAACTTTGTAGTTAAATAAAATATATTCCTTTGTTGTAGGGAAAAATTAGCTTTATGCAAAAATTAAACTTAGAGCCTCCACCAGCCAAATATGCATGTAGTGATAGCCATTATTCAGCATTGCTCTACAGTGTGAAATTGCCAGTACATTCAATGTACTGACCTTCATGGCTGCAACGTCTCATGTTGCAGGATTCTTACGACGAATAAGTGATATGTTAGGGTTATGATTTCTACACTCAACTTTGTCGTTGGTGTTGATGGGAATCCACACCTTGTTGTTGCTTCCGCTATATGGATTGAGGTAATAGTATTTACGTTACTTTATACATGTGATTTACCTCTGTTATAAATCCTTGAGTACAGTGTGTGTCAGCATACCGATCCAGGGATGACACTTACGCACAGAGACTTGATCCATTAGGGTCGGGTCGCTACATCATTGATTCGAGCAATGTGGTTTGAACCCTTGCACACCCCACCATACTCATCTTGATATCTTGTTTAGGTGTAGGCATGGACATAAGGGGAGTGTTTTTCTCTCAATGAACTATCCCTCCCCCCATTATGCATAAATTGATCAACTCTTTCACATTTGCCGTTTTTGATGGTACATGTGCTTCAAAGACGAGTTTTGGTCATGGGCCCAAGGATAACTCTTCACGGTGCCATACCAATTGACTCAAATATAGGTGGATTCGGCCACCGCCCTCTCCTCAAGAGAGGTTTTGGTTAGTGTTTGTTCCTTGTTGCCTTTTTCCTTCCCGTTGAGCCGTGTTTGTGTTTGAGTTGCCCCGTGTGCGTGCACTTGTGTGTCCGGTCGTTGTGCAAAGGCCATGCTTTTCCGCTTTTTTGAAACGTGCACTTTCTTGGGTCCACGGTACTACCGTTGCTAGCCACGGTACTACCGCAGGAGATGAGCATGGTACTACCGCAACTAGCATGGCAGTACTTTTTTTACTGCCGCTGGAGGAGCGGTACTACCGCCCTGCATGCGGTACTTCCGCCCAGGCGGTACTACCGTGATGACCCGTAGTACTACCGCGCCGTCACGAGCAGGTGGGGGTCAAGAGTGGGTAGGGGGAGTTCCAACTCCCCCATACCCATTCAACTCCGTTTCCCCACTTCCTCTCTCTCTCTCTCTCCTGCCCAAGAACGGTGCCGGAGGACCTCACCAGATCTCTGTCTCCGGCCGCTCTCCTCGTATTCCGACCGGTGGGATTGTTCCCCACCCCGCCCTCTTGCCATGGAACAAGGTTTCTCCCCCAAATCCCTCTCTCTTTGCCTCGTTGTTTTCTCTCTAGGTTTTGGGGATATGCATGTTGTTCTTGAGATTTTAGGCCAAATCTTTGCAAGAGTAGGATGTAGGAGAGTAGTAGTGCAGTAGAGATGCTATTTGGTATGTTGCCACACAGTATTTTTGATCACCCGTAGTACCGCTCCAATGATGCGGATGTGCCTAGATCTGTTCGTCCCGGATCTGATTCCGAGTGGTACTACCGCACCTCCCGTATGGTACTACCGCTCTGGCTGCATCTGCCTCATGCGGTACTACTACTCCTCTGGAGCGGTACTATCGCTCAAGGCGCGGAAGTAAATTTTTACTTCTGCTCTAGGCGTGGTACTATCGTGCCATCCCGAGGCGGTACTACCGCGGCTAGAGCTGCAGTAAAATTTTACTTCCGCTTAGTGGTGCGGTACTACCGTTGACTTTGAAACTTCCTTGTGGCGACTACCCAATCTTATTTCTACGTATTTTGTTTGTTTTTGTTGTGGTCTTTGCATTGATCCTTCTTGTTTCTCTTGTGTGTTCTAGTGTTGTGTGTCATAGGTGGTGGCTCCAATGCCCGTCGCTCGAACCCAAGCCGCGACACAAACTCCAACCGTCTTCGCAATCAAGAAGCTCCGGAGGGCTCCAATGCTGAACAATGCAATGTCAAGAAGCTAGCCAACCGGTACAAGGAGCCAGTTCAGGGCATGGATGAGCTGCCTCAATCGGAGTTCATCATTCAAAGGAGGATCAATCCCTATGTGAATCCTCGTGAGAATGTCAGAGGGAGTGAGTTGTTCTGGACCAAGCAGCAGAATCTCATGTACATTGATGTGATCAAGTCCAAGCACAACCTTTATGTCCCAATGAAGTGGATTGATATGAATCATCTAAGGCAGGACCAGAACTACTTTGGTAAGGCACTGGACTTGGTGGAGCAGTTTGGCATTGAATACTTCATCACGTTTCATATGGACTTTGACCCAGAGCTAGTGGCGCAGTTCTTTGCCTCCGTCCACTTTCACACGGATGGGGAGCAGACTATGACTTGGATGACCAATGGGAAGAAGTTGTCAGCTACTTGGAAGGAATTCATGACGCTCATGCATGTCCGTGATGATGGGCCCGATGTGCCCATTGGCGCCCGCCCTCACGGCAACGCCGAGTCCACCAACAAGGACAAGATTCTGCCGTATCTTGTGGAGAAGAAGCTTCCCAATGGCACTCAGTCTTGGGTGCTCAACCCCTTCCTAGATGACATGCACTGAATCTTCCGCAACACTCTCTTTCCACGCATCGGTGACAAAGATAAGGTGCATGCTTATCTCGTGGATATGTTTCTTCTGTGTGAGAAGGCGCGTCGGCATGCCACTCAGCCTCTTGACATATCTCATATCTTGTGGAATGAGCTCAGGTTTGTGGTCTTCAATCGTAAAGTTCCCATTTATGGTCCTTATCTGCACCTTCTGATCTTGAAGACTTGGGACAAGATGTTTCCGGAGGACGACTTTTCTGCTCCAAACTGGACCTGCCACGAGCCTATCAGGCTGCATCAGAAGAACAAGTGGGCTAATACCACTACCAGGGCTGAGGCTGAGGCTGCAAGGATGAATGTGGATGAGGAAGAGATTGAGGAGGAGGAGGCCGAGGACAGTTCTGCTGGGTATGCTCCTCCTTCTACTGAGCCCTCTTGGGCTAAGAAGTTGAAGGCAAAGGTGAAGACTCTGTTATTTATGCAAGCTAAGGGGTAGTACATGTCCCATGTTGCTTCCAAGGAGAGTCGCCAGCGCGATAAGAGGATCTTGAGGACTTTCGGCGAGATCGTGGAGAGTGGGTCTGAGACGAACATCACTCCAGAGGCTGAATGGTTAGCCAAGCAGGGCTATCAGTGGACCGAGTCAGAGGAGGAGACCATCCCACTGCTGAGTCCGATGAGGAGCGTGCTGAGTGATCTATGCAGAGGATGCTACCACCTGTGTCGTAGGTGTTCTCTCTGCCTTTTTGTTGTCTCGATGCCAAAGGGGGAGAGGGCGTAGGATTTTCTTTCGGGTCTCTTTGTGTTCGTTTTCATTGAACCTTCGTTTGTGTTGCTTTGGTTTGGTTTGTGCTCGTGTGACCCGGTTCCCTGTCATATGGTGTAAGACATATGCACTCTTAATCCCATGCTATCATATGGTGCTTATTCTATTGTCTTTCATGATTAGTAGCTCATGAGCCCATGCTATCTTGTGCCCTTTACTTTATGCTCATACTCATTGTCTTGCCTCCTTGCTTAGTGTTAATTATTTTGTTGCAAGATATGCCTCGTCTATAAAATATAGGGGGAGTGTTGATCCTAGTATGTGTGTCGTGCAGTCCAAAGCACTTCTCTAGAGAGCACACATCTAGGGGGAGCCCGTCTATATTTTATAGATGCTGGATTTGCCTATGTTTCATTTTATATCCCTGTGTGCAAATCCTGTATTGTCATCAATCCACCAAAGAGGGGGAGATTGTAAGGGCATATTTACCCCTAAGTGATTTTGGTGATTGATGACAATGCATTTGCGGACTAATCTGTTGGGGAACGCAGTATTTCAAAAAAATTCCTATGATCACGCAAGATCTATCTAGGAGATGCATAGCAACGAGAGGGGAGAGCGTGTCTACATACCCTCGTAGACCGAAAGAGGAAGTGTTAAGTAACACGGTTGATGTAGTCGAACGTCTTCGTGATCCAACCGATCAAGTATCGAACGCATGGCACCTCCGTGATCTGCACATGTTCAGCTCGATGACGTCCCTCGAACTCTAGATCCAGCTGAGGCCGAGGGAGAGTTTTGTCAGCACGGTGGCGTGTTGATGGTGATGATGAAGTTACCAACGCAGGGCTTCACCTAAGCACTACGATAATATGATCGAGGTGGAAATCTATGGAGGGGGCACCGCACACGGCTAAGATCAACTTGTGTGTCTATGGGGTGCCCCCTCCCCCGTATATAAAGGAGTGGAGGAGGGGAGGGTCGGCCTCCTAGAGCGCGCCCCAAGGGGTGATTCCTACTCCTACTAGGAGTAGGTTTCCCCCTTTCCTAGTCGGCTAAGATCAACTTGTGTGTCTATGGGGTGCCCCCTCCCCCGTATATAAAGGAGTGGAGGAGGGGAGGGTCGGCCTCCTAGAGCGCGCCCCAAGGGGGGATTCCTACTCCTACTAGGAGTAGGTTTCCCCCTTTCCTAGTCTAACTAGGAGGGGGAAGGAAGGGAAGAGGGAGAGAAGGAAAGGGGAGGGGGCGGCCCTCCCAAACCCTACCCCAATTCAGATTGTGCCTAGGGGGGCGCCACACCTGGCCGCCTCCTCCTCTCTTCCACTATGGCCCATCAAGGCCCATTAACTCCCTGGGGGGTTCCGGTAACCTCCCGGTACTCCGGTAAATGCCCGAACTAATCCGAAACCTTTCCGATGTCCAAACATAACCTTCTAATATATCAATCTTCATGTCTCGACCATTTCGAAACTCCTCGTCATGTTCGTGATCACATCCGGGACTCCTAACTACCTTCGGTACATCAAAACACATAAACTCATAATATCGATCGTCATCGAACGTTAAACATGCGGACCCTACGGGTTCGAGAACTATGTAGACATGACCGAGACTCATCTCCGATCAATAACCAACAGCGGAACCTGGATGCTACATATTCTACGAAGATCTTTATCGGTCAAACCGCATAACTACATACGTTGTTCCTTTTGTCATCGGTATGTTACTTGCCCGAGATTTGATCGTCGGTATCATCATACCTAGTTCAATCTCGTTATTGGCAAGTCTCTTTACTCGTTCCGTAATGCATCATCCCGCAACTAACTCATTAGTCACATTTCTTGCAAGGCTTATAGTGATCTGCATTACCGAGAGGGCCCAGAGATACCTCTCCGATAATCGGAGTGACACAATCCTAATCTCGATCTATGCCAACTCAACAAACGCCATCGGAGACACCTGTAGAGCCTCTTTATAATCACCTAGTTACGTTGTGAAGTTTGATAGCACACTAAGTGTTCCTCCGGTATTCGGGAGTTGCATAATCTCATAGTCATAGGAACATGTATAAGTTATGAAGAAAGCAATAGCAATAAACTAAACGATCATAGTGCTAAGCTAACGGATGGGTCAAGTCAATCACATCATTCTCTAATGATGTGATCCCATTCATCAAATGACAACTCATGTCTATGGCGAGGAAACTTAACCATCTTTGATTAATGAGCTAGTCAAGTAGAGGCATACTAGTGACACCCTGTTTGTCTATGTATTCAACATGTACTAAGTTTCCGGTTAATACAATTCTAGCATGAATAATAAACATTTATCATGATATAAGGAAATATAAATAACAAGTTTATTATTGCCTCCAGGGCATATTTCCTTCATAATCGTGTGCATTGAGCATTTCAGATATCTCAGGTTTAGGCACAAGACGATTCGTTGCCCCTCGGAGTCTAGTGAAGACGGAGTTTCTTCTATGTTTCTTTTCGGTGGATTTGAGTCGTAGGAAAGTCGTGCTATTAAGAGGGGGTCTGCTTTGGAAAGGTTTGGGTGGAATCATCACATACACGTCTGTTCCTTTTGCGCCACCTTTCCTTTGGCTCCTTGGAGCAACCACAGTTTATTCGTGCCTCTGCAAAATGAAGGACTCCTAGTGCTTGTTGTGTTGTGGCATGCGGTAGTACTGCCCATGGGACCAGTAGTACTGCAAAGGCTCACGGTAGTACAGGCCAGGGATGCGGTAGTACCGTAGGCCCTTGCGGTAGTACCACTCCATGGGAGCGGTAGTACCGTGGCCTCAGGCCGGGCACAATAGCACGAGCGGAAGTAGGGGCGGATGTAATTCTTTACATTCACGCCCTATGCGGTAGTACCGCTCCAGGTGTGCAGTAGTACCGTGTCGGATTTTTGCACAGATCGTTTCTCAGCGGAAGTAGCCATAGATGTATTTTTATTTGTCCGTGCCTTCCCAACCCAGACAAACCCTGCCTTACGGTAATACCGCTCCGGCGGTTCTACCGCTCTTTGCTTCAACGCATCAGGGTTGGTCTAGCTCTTGTCGCGCATGCAGTAGTACCGCAGGCCCTTGCGGTAGTACCGCATGTCTGGTGCGGTAGTACCGCAAGTCGCGGGCTGAGTAAGTGGATAATGGTTGGATTTGTCCTATCACTATACAAGGGGAGTCTTCTTCTCCAAGTTGACTACCTCTTCCATCCCTAAGCTCCATTGTTGCTCTAAGCTCCGTTTTCGCCCGATCTCTCTCCCTAGCCAATCAAACTTGTTGATTCTCTAGGGATTGGTTGAGAAGGCCTCGATCTACACTTCCACCAAGAGAAATTTTATTCCCCCCACTAATCCCTTGCGGATCTTGTTACTCTTGGGTGTTTGAGCACCCTAGACGGTTGAGGTCACCGCAGAGCCATATTCCTTTGTGGTGAAGCTTCATGGTGTCGTTGGGAGCCTCTAATTAAGTTATGGAGATTGCCCCAATGTCGGTGTCAAAACCGGCGGATCTCGGGTAGGGGGTCTCGAACTGTGCGTCTAGGCCGGATGGTAACAGGAGGCAGGGGACACGATGTTTTACCCAGGTTTGGGCCCTCTTGATGGAGGTAAAACCCTACGTCCTGCTTGATTAATATTGATGATATGGGTAGTACAAGAGGAGATCTACCACGAGATCAGAGAGGCTAAACCCTAGAAGCTAGCCTATGGTATGATTGTATGTTGTAATTGTTGTCCTACGGACTAAAACCCTTCGGTTTATATAGACACCGGAGAGGGTTAGGGTTACACAAAGTCAGTTACAAAGGAGGATATATCCATATACGTATTGCCTAGCTTGCCTTCCACGCCAAGTAGAGTCCCATCCGGACACGAGACGAAGTCTTCAATCTTGTATCTTCTTAGTCTATCAGTCCGGCCAATGGAGATAGTCCGGCTGTCCGGAGACCCCCTAATCCAGGACTCCCTCAGTAGCCCCTGAACCAGGCTTCAATGACGATGAGTCCGGCGCGTAGTATTTTCTTCGGCATTGCAAGGCGGGTTCCTTCTCCGAATACATCAGAAGAATTTGAATACGAGGATAGTATCTGACCCTGCAAAATAAGTTCCACGTACTACCGTAGAGAGAATAATATTTTCGCATATCTAATTTGCTGGCTTGTTTTGGTCGCATGACGTTATGTCATGGCCCGGTGATTATTCGAACCGTTTCTTTTAACCAGCCCCGCACATAACGCGAGGCAGTTTTTCGACACGTCTTGTCAAAGCAGAGATCGTGTCCCCTTATTACGGGACTCTCATCAATACAGACGTGGGTAACCCAACCGCGCCATCAATTGCGGCATTTGGGGGATAAGTGAGTTTTACCAGGAAAGTGGGGACGCTTAGTTTCGTCCGCCCATATAAAGGGATAAGGATTCACCTTTCTATCCACGCCTTCTTCCTCCTTTGCTCATCCGTTTTCGCACACTCAAGCTCCAGCGCCCAAGCCCACACTTCCGCCTCAACCTTCTCCAACCATGTCCGGAGCGGGAGGCAAGTGGATGGTCTCCTCCGTCACGGAGGGAGACATCAAGAAATTGAGGAGAGCTGGATACCTGCCCGACGACATCGCGCACCGGCTCCCCGATGAGGGGCAGCTCATTCCCACCCCCGGGCCCTATGAGAGGGTAGTATTCCTCACCCATTTCCTCCACGGACTGGGATTCCCTCTCCATCCTTTCGTCCGGGGGCTCATGTTTTATTACGGCCTGGATTTCCACGATCTAGCCCCGAACTTCAACCTCAACATCTCGGCGTTTATCGTCCTGTGTGAGGCCTTCCTCCGCATCAAGCCCCACTTCGGCTTATGGCTGAAGACCTTCAATGTCAAGCCGAAGGTGGTGGGCGGCCGCCAGGCGGAGTGCGGAGGCGCCATGGTGGGCAAGATGCCCAACATAACATGGCTCGAGGGCTCCTTTGTGGAAACCATAAAGGGGTGGCAATCGGGGTGGTTCTATATCACCGAGCTGCGCGACCCTGCATGGGCAGCGGCCCCCGAGTTCCGATCTGGCATCCCCACACGGCTCACCTCCTGGAAAGAGAAGGGCCTGTCCTGGGGTAATTCGAAAGAGCTGACCGGACTCCAAACATGTATTCAAAACATGGTGGACAAGAAGCTCAAGCTTGTCAACATAGTCCAAGTCATGCTCATCCGCCGGATACTCCAGTGCCAACAACGGGAGTTCAACTTGTGGGAGTTCAATCCGGCACAGCACCAAACTCTGAACAGGCTCTTCGACACAACTCATGAAGACGCCTGGAGGGTGTTGTTCAAAAGTGCCGAGGTCCCCCCTATTACTGAGGATCGCGGATTCAGCGCGAAGCGCCAAGCCAGTGCGGTAAGCTGCTTTACCTTTCACATGATACTTATTTTTTTATATGGATTGACTCTATGCGGGATCTAAACTCTCGTACCTTTGACAGGACTGGCAGAAGATGGCTGAATAGATCGACTGTCCGGCTCCCTTGCCCGAAGGCCCCGCAGACGCTCTTCTGGCGAAGATGTTGACTCCGGCCCCTTATAAGGTGCCGGAGAAGACCAAGAAGGCCAAGGGAACTCGAAAGAGTTCCCGACACCAGGCGTCGTCGGACTCACCGTCCGATGACTCTGCGGCGCACTCTTCCCCCGAAGATGGGGAAGAAGAAGAAGAAGAAGAAGAAGAAGATGCTCCCCCACCGACTGGGGGAGACAAGAAAAGGAAGGCCGCCCCAACTGGGGAGGCCGGAGGGTCCAAGAAGGGAAGGACTCTCCTTCCGGACAGTTCCACCGCCGCCGACGAAGGCGAATACGAGTGGTTGCCCAGGGTCAAGCCCCCGGGGAGATCGTAAGTATTCGGATACCAGAGTAACTCATAGGATTCCTTTGTTGCACTGCTTTCCCTAACGCCGAACGCAATTATGCAGGCTGCCACGAGCCAGTATCGATGTATCATCGGACGACTCCTTGGGCTTGTCGGACATGGATAGCGATCCAGTCCCGACTGCCACCTCCCCTCATCCTGCCGACGACGCCGAGCTGTTGTCTCAAGAGGCACCGGATCAAGGGGAAACAGTCCTGGAGGTGCCTCAAGGCGACCTTCCGGACTCCGGGAGCCGCGGGGACAGGGCCCCCGAGAGCTCCGAGTTCGGCCCTCAGCCGAACACCGTGCCGGACCCTCCAGCGGTTCTGGGCTCAGGCAGGCGGCCTCCTTCTAGGAGGGGCAAGACGCCTGTGCTGGTGACCTCTGTCCATCCAGAGGCACTGGACAATCTGCTGGAAGCGCTTCCATCGACGAGGAGCACCGCACTATCATGAGTGCCATGATCCAGAAGGTTCAGTCCGCCAAGAGCGGATTGACTGAAGCATGTGCCAGCCTTCTAACAGGCTTTGAGGTAAGTGTTTTAAAATGTAGTAGAAATGTTACCACATAGACAGTAGCCCCTGATGCTTTGTTCGGTGTTCACAAAGAAAAGCCGAACAGAGGATCAAATAATATCGCAGGAGTCTAATATAAGTATGTCAATATGCGTATGCAGGCTTCGCTGCTGGCGTCCGCCGCACTGACTGCGGAGGTCGCCGTACTAAAGCAGGACCTCGAGGGGTCCAAGAAAGAGCTCGGCCTTGCCAAGAGGCAGCTCGAGGAGAACAAGGGTAAGTAATACCCTGTCTATAGAGATGTATATATAAGAAAGGACGTGATTGCAAAATGACAGGATCATTGTATGTTTGCCAGGGGCCAGGACCGAGGTGGCGACCCTGAAGCAAGCGCTAACCGAGGCCGAAGATAAAGCGGCCAAGGAGCGCACCGAGCGAGAGAAGCACGAGGCTCGGGTGGGTGAGGTGCAGCAAGAGCTCCAGGCCCTTGTGGCAAAGCACGAGGTGTTGGAGCTTGACTTCAAGACATGTGAGTCTGAGCTTGCTGCGGCCCTCGAGAGTGTAAAAAGTGCCAAGGCCGAAGCCCAAAAGGCCCTCCAAGAGATCGACGCGATGAAGAACATAGCGGCGGGTAAGGCTTTCTATATGCAAAGCAAGCATGTACAAGTAAATTACCGATTACTTACCCGGATCCGGAGCTCTTCAGGAGCATTCGTAGATTTGCTCCGCAGTGTGTCCGATGCCGCACAATTTTACCAGGCCAAGGACGGAAGCTCGACGGAGAAGCTGTTCTGGTCTCAGTATGCTGAGGCCGAACATCCGGTGCTAGTGAGCGACCAACTGAAGTAGATGGTCGAGCTGCACAAGGCGGCCGATCAGGCCATGAAGAGCTTTATAGTCCGTTGTGGCCTGGCGACACCCTTCCGAACAGCTTCTTCGGCCTGGTGAGGCGGCTTGTGGATGCCTTCCCACGTCTGGAGGTCGTCAAGCGATATGTATGCATTGAAGGTGCACGCCGGGCTTTCGCCCGTGTGAAATTGCAGTGGGTCAAGCTAGACGCCGTGAAGCTGATCAAGGAGGGGCCGCCGGAGGGCAAGGAGCACCGCCACCCCGAGATGTACTACGAGGGTGTTCTGCCGGGTGCCCATCTTATCGCGGATGAGTGTTCAAAAGATGTAATATTTGAGTAAACTTGCTCGTTTTATCCTGTATTTATGAAAACTTGTTTCATATGCGTTATGCAATGCTTGTTTGAATTTAAAATATTACCTTCTGTTTGGCTGTTTATCCAATATGAGAGATGGCTAGTCCTCGGCTTCTGCCCCCATGCCACAAGTGCTGGGGTGTTCGGGATAATCCTGAGCACTCTTGTTCCCATGTTTGGGTCCTTCGAGGGAGGTGCTCGGCACAATGAACAAGGCAACCGGACTAATAATGCTTTATCACTCTCACTTAGCCATAGAATTCTATAATTTTAAATTTTGGCGAAGCCCCTGGTATTCGGAAGGCCGAATTCGGGGCGCGATACACGCCTTTCAGCCGGACAGGGCCGGCCCCTCGCCCTAAGCGGCATAAGTCTTTAGGGACTCGAAAAACCTCGCCGAACAGCGACCAGTCTCTCGCCTTATCATGACAGTCAGTTTTAGCTTTCTCTACTGAGGTGCTAAGCCCCGCAGAACCGGGGCACAATCGCAGTAGTTCTCCTAGCGCTACCTTAGCCGATAGAGCGGAACGTAAGGTACCAAAACATAGGAGCCGGGCAAACCCAACATTTGACCAAAGACATGATTCGGAGCTGATGCATATAATGCTATAAGTTCGGGGTGCCGCACTTGTGAAAGTGTTCGGACTTTTCACACCGCATTATGGGGTACGTAAGCCCCTGGTGTATTGGCCGTACCAGAGTGTACGGTTGCAAGGTGTCATTAATGAACACACACACACACGCACATATATATATAACAAAAATGCAATAATAGTCGTAATGTCATGCATTGTTTATTAAAAAACTGTGTTAAAGCAGAGTGATACAGATAGTGCGATAAGCAAAGAGTAGGACTAAGTCCCTTCCAAGGGCAAGTTGAGGAGTGATATGAAATCGTTACTGTAATCGACCTGGGAATTCCGCGGTATGACGTAGTTGTCTGCCTCCTTGGTTGCTGCATCATGTGTTCGGCAATAGTGCTGCCGGACAGTGTTTCCAGAGATTAAGGTCCTGAAAGAAAAAGAAAAATAACCAAACGGGAAGCCCCTAGTGCAGTTTAGGCCGCGTTTTGGGGCGTGCCGCAGTTGTGCCCCCCTCCCCACCTGTGCCCATGGTATTTTTAATGCATAATTATGTACGCGCGGCACGAGTTTCGCCGCTGGGCTGGGATTGGGGTGGCCGCCGTATTGCTACGCGAGCTCAGATCGCGCCAGGCGGTCTATTTGCCGATTGCCCCGAGCGTGCTTGAAGGTGTCTGGGCTTTGAAGCGCCGAACTGGTTGATTGCCTTGAGAGGTTGCTTTGCGCTTCTGCTGCGAGGGCTATCGGATTTCGGGTTCCGGCAGACCCTTGAGGTTCGAACACTGGGGTGCGCGTGGAGATTTCGCCTCCTACCTACCTGCACCCCTCCGCCTTGCTAGGATCTAAACTATGGAAAGAACAACACAAGAGACACATGGTTTATACTGGTTCGGGCCACCGTTGTGGTGTAATACCCTACTCCAGTGTGTGGTATGGTGGATTGCCTCTTGGGCTGATGATGATGAACAATACAAGGAAGAACAGCCTCGCGAGGGTCTGTTCTTGGCTGGGGCGATGAACTGCTGGGAGGAGCTCAGTCACCTTTCTCTCTCTCTCTCTCTTTCTGATCTTCTCTATCCTTCCAACCCCCTGGCGAGCTCTCTTCTCTTCCCCGTCTCTCTCTCTCTCTCTGATCCCCTTTGCTCTGTGGGTGGCTGGTCCTATTTATAGAGGCCCTGGTCCTCTTCCCAAATATCGAGCGGGAAGGGAGCCAACAATGGCGGGCTAATTTGAAGGGGGGACAGCTAGTACTAGCTACCCTGACAAAAGTAGTCTTCGCCTGCGCAAAGCTCTGGTGATGACGCCGTCTTGGGCTCCACGGTGACCTCCGTCTCGTAGTCCTCCTGGTCTTGGTCTCGTTGCACCGAAATGGCAACATTTGCCTGATGCCTCGGTACTCCGCGGCTGCGCTTGCCCCCTTTGCACCAAAGAGGAAGGGAGGACACTGCGCGGGCTGGCACCCGCCTGGCGCCCCCGGTCATCATGGCTTGCGTCACAAGCACCTTGTGAGGTACCCCGCCTTGATCTCTCTGCCTCCTCGTGAGCCAGCCTGACAAGGCCGCGCCTGAGGAAGCTCCGCGTCGTCCGCCCCGCGAGGCTTGGCCCCTCGCGAGGGTCTTGGGTTTGTGTTGGTGAAGATGGGCCACGCTGGGCCCCCCTTTGAGCCACGCCGCAGGCCGCAGGCAGGCAAGTCTGGGGACCCCCGTTCCCAGAACGCCGATAGTAGCCCCCGGGCCCAAGGCGCGCCCGGACTTGGCCGTGCAGGGAGGCGGAAGGGCAAGGGCGAAGCGCCGCGGGCCCTAACAGCCTGCGACCTTGGGCGCCGCGTGGCAGTTGGTTGGATGTGGGCGCCCTAGCAACCGCGCGAGTTGATAGAGGAGTGCCGCCCCCCTAGGCTTTGCTTCTTGCTTTTCCCGGTTGCTGCTCAGATCCCCTTTCTTGCGCCTCTCCTTCCTTCCTTCAAAATTTCCAGATCCACTCTGACCGTGTGACCTAGGAAGCCATGGCGCCTCATCAGCCCCCGGCCGTAGCTTGGTACTCGTCTGCCCTGGACCCGCCGAACGTGTCGGAGGCGAGCCTTGCCCGGTTGCGCCAGATGGCGACGGCGCGGGGCATCAACGGGGCGAAGGTGTTTAAAGCCGGCTCCGCCACCCCTGAGGGTCAAGGGAGCACCTTCTATCCGCTCTTCGTAAGTGCCATTGCTGCTGGCCTGGTGCCTCCCTTCTCCGAGTTCTTCTTCTCTGTCCTCCGCCACTATAAGCTACAAGCCCTACATCTCCACCCCAACTCCGTCCTTCTCCTGGCAATCTTCGCCTATTACTGCGAGGCTCACGTAGGGGTGCAGCCCTCAGTGGCCTTGCTGCGCCACTACTTCTACCTCCGGACCTCTCGTGGTACTGCTTCCGCGTGCGCGAGCTTCGTCGTGTACGGTGGCGCCATTGCCATTTCGAACCCCGGGAAAAGGATTGAGGGCTTCAAGAGCAAGTGGGTCTTGGTGGATGTTGGGCGCATCCACCCTCGGCTGATCTTGCCCACGGAGCAGCCCACGAGCTCCAGCGATTGGGGTCGAGTGGAGCTCACGGACCCCCGCGCGAAGCTGATGTTGGAGAAGATGGACGCAGATCTGAGGCCGGCCAACATGGCGGCGGTGAAGCTGACCGGCGCGTCGCTGCTGAGGGAATTCCTGGAGCACCAGCTGGCCCCGCTTCGGCAGTACTCACTTCCGATGTGGAGGCCCCGCCCGAGCCCCGCGGCCTTAGCTGACGGAGATCTGGCTGCTGTCCTCCAATCTCTGGTCAGGGGCGATGTGGCGAGGTTGGCAGGCACTCCTACGCCCTTGTTCCTCCGCGACGACTGGGAGCAGGTAGTGGAGTCCATGCCCGTCTTCAACGGGGATGGGCCCGTGCCCGTGGAAACTCCCGAGGAACTGGTGGACGTGCCCTCCGACGACTCTAGCGAAGAGGAGGAAGGAGGGGAGCGGGGAAAAGGGCCTGACTCCGCGGCGACTGACGCAGAGTCGAGGGCTCCCCTCCCCCGGCGAAGGTCCCGCGTTCTCCGCATCTCTCCGAGCGATGACGACGAGGATGACGACGAAGACGACGACGAGGACAACGACGAGCAAGACGGCGGGAGCTCGCCCCCGATCCCGAAGAAGGACAGGACCGGGCTGATCTCCCGTGGGTCTGCCCCGGCCCCGGGGAGGACCGCAGATGCGCCTTCTGCCTCCAAGCTTCCTGAGGTTGACCCTTCCAGCCGGCTTTCAGGCTTCAAATTTGGCCGGAGGCCGCTTGAGCTCACTGGCGACGACCCGTAAGCATTCGATTCTTGTCTTTATCTCTTGCTCAGCTTCTGAGGCTTGACGTCTGCATCTCTTGGGTAGGCTGGTGCCCGCCGCAAAGAAGCCGAAGGGGGCTCCCGAGGTTCCATCCGTGGCAGCGCTTCTGCCCGCAAAGGAGGGTGACCGCGACGCACAGGATTCTCCTGCCCGGTCGTCCTCGCGAGGCCTGGCTGAGCCGGCTGGGGCGAGCTCAGCCCCCACGGCCCAAGTGGCTCCCGAGGTGCTCTTGCCTGTCGCCGCCACTTCAGCTGTCGAGGCGCGGCAGACTCCGCCTCAGGATGCTGCGGCCGCGCTGCCGCCTTCTCCTCCTACTCCACCGGCTGTTGTCTCTCTGACTCCTTCTGCCGTTCTGGATCATACCGTTGCTGAGCTGGACCGACTGCGTCAGGATCTTCTTGGTGCCGACCCCCGCTTGGTGGCCGGGCACTTGGAGCTGGCTTCAGGATGGGTTCGCTCCGACGCTTCGATTCGGGAGGCGCTGGTCCAGGCCTCGACGGCATGCGATGAGGAGAAGCAGGCCGTCCTTGAAGCGAAGGCCGCTCGTGATGCAGCCCTGGGGGAGGTGGTCGACGTCCGTGGCCGTTGCAAGGCGCTGGAGGGCGAACTGCAAGGTTTGCGGGACCAGCTCGCGAACGAGGTCCACCTTCGCCAAGAGCAGGAAGAAGGCATGAAGGCTCACGAGGCGGCTCTCAAGGAGAGGGAGGTCAAGCTCAAGAAACGCCGCGACCGCCTAGGCGCGCTGGAGCAGGAGTTGGGGGCGAGGAAGGCCAAGCTAGACGACGAGGCCCTGGTTCTTGCCGAGGATCGCGTGGCCTTCGCGGAGATGGAGGCGAGGGCTCGCTCCTCACCGAGGACGCTTTACGACAGCGGCCTGGAGAGCCCACTGGCTGGCGCCGAGGACGGCCCCGCCAAGCTGCTTCCCTTCCTGGTTCACGCTCTTGAAGATGTCGCCCTTGGCCTTGGCCCCGCGGCCGAGGCCGAGGCGCGTGTCTTGTCTTCTGCAGCAATGACGCGGGTCCTCACCCACACCTACCTTCGCGATCCCGGTGTCGACCTCGACAGCCTGCTGGAGCCAGTGAGCGGCGAGCGTGCCGCTGCCGCTGCCGAGGCCGTGAAGGGTCGCGCAGAGGCCCTGTTGAGGAAGTTCCGGGCCTTCAGCACCAGGCCGAAGCAAGGCGCTGCCGACCCCACCGCTCCGTGAGGCGTACCCAATCCGCGCTGCTCCATCGCCGACAAGTGACTCTGTCGCGGCTCCTGCCCTGCCTTTAATTCCTGCACATGTATCATGCCTCGGGGAGGCGTTTAAACTTGCGTTTGGCATCGAGATAACAGTGTGGACTGTAATATTTGCTTTTGAATTCCTTGAAATTTGCGCCTTTCCTTCCTACTTGCTTATGTTCTACGCCGGCAGAGCCCGGCCCCGCGCATGCCTCACCCAGCGTTGGTCCCAACCGGAAACCAAGACGGGGCCAAGGAGTGAGGGGCCACGTGACAAGTTAGGCTCCTGAGTCGCGATGCTCAGGAGTCCCCCTTGGCGCACGAACAGCAAGTAGGGAGGTGTGATGCGGGTGGATCTACCGTTCTACGTCTGCAGAGCCCGGCCGCGCGCGTGCCTCACCCAGCGTTGGTCCCGACCGGAAACCAGGACGGGGCCACGGAGTGAGGGGCTACGTGACCAGTTAGGCTCCTGAGTCACAATGCTCAGGAGTCCCCCTTGATGCTCAAACGGCCTTCGTACCTTGGCTCCGCTCGGGGAGACGCGCGACGAACCAGGCCTGGGGGGTCCTGGCTGGGCGGCGTGCGTCTGGGTGTGACCCAGGCGCAGCCCCCGTGCCCAGCCCCCTCGCGCGGCACTCCCGAGGGGAGGCGTTACGATGAGGCTAGACACTGAGCTCTGGGCTCCCTGAGGTTGGTGCGGCCCAGGGGTCACCCTCAGTTGTTTATCACCAGCGCGGAGCATAGCGCTACTATATGTGTACGGGCATAGCCGCTCCTCGGCAGTGTCGTCAGCCAGCGTGGAGCATGGTGCTTCCACTGGTACGTGGGAGGGGGGCCCCCTCCGGGAGGAACCCCCGGGGCGTGTACAGCCCCGCCCTGACACGTGGCTGGCACGGTAGGGCCTGGCGAGGTGTATCTGGGCACCCGTGAGCCAGCGCGGGACTCACGGGGCCCTACCTCTAGGCGGGTTGCGCATGGCACTGGGTCTTATCTTGTGATGTGTCCCTGCAAATTTGGTTAGATGCCGGCACTCTACGTCCTCGGGTCCCGGCCCTCGAGCTGGTCTCAGCCGTCGCTGGTATGCCAGGTCGCGATGCCGTGGACAAGGCCAGAGGGTGAGGGCTGGAGAGCCAGTAAGAGCCCTGAGTCGCGATGCTCAGGTACCCCCCCCTTTAACGTGCAAGTGGTCGGCATGGAGAAGAAGAGGTGCCGTGGACCGGCATCAAATAATCAAGCATGGTGGGTCTAACGCATAATCGGAAATAAACGCAAACAGGATACATGCCGTTGGGCCTGGCCCGAGCGGCTTGGGGATCATGCAGCCCGAGGGGCGCCCCCAACAAGGTAAGCTAACAACATGGAATAAAAAAGGGATACACTCCGCAGGGACGGACCCACGCGGCATGGGAATAATGCAGCCCTGGGGGGTGCTCCCAGCTGGAAATAAAACTCGAAAGACGTCACCTGATGATGTTGAGGATGAAGGAGCGTTGATGTAGCGGGCTCGGTGGGCTGCGGGAGCCGATCCTCACGAGCCCCCAGGCCCAGGGGCCTCGGGAGGCTCTGGAGGCGCTGGCGGCTCCTCACGGGCCATCTCCATCCCTGCTAGGGCTGCGGAACGCCCTGCCTCTCGTGCCTCCATGATGCCCCTCATGAGGCGCTGGTACGTGTCAGCCGCATTCGGCAGGCCGCAAGGCATGCAAACGTAGCTGTGGGGTGGGCCTCCGCAACGCCCCACTCACGAGGGCCAGAGGCGCTCCAGAGAGGCGACTCAGTTGAGCCCTGGTATGTCGACACAGACGCGCAGCCCACCATCCTCGCCTGGATGGGGAGCCACTGCTGGTAGGCGGCGGCCGCCTTTCATGACTCTTGACTCCTGTAGCTCCTGAATGGCCTTGTTGACGAACTCCTGAGCGTCTGGATCTCCTTGCCTTGCTCCTTCTTGAGGGAACGTGCTTCGAAACACGCCTCCATATGGTGCCCAAGCGCCTCCCTCGTGACCCTGGCTGGGTCGGTGGCCCTCCAGGGGAGAGCCCCCGAGCCCTGCCTGAGGAGGGCGCCAGGCGCGCTTTCCTATGCGATGGAAGGAGGTTCCCCCTAGGCAGGCGCGGGCCCAGAGGGCCCTGCCTCCTGAGTGGTCGGGCCGGACGATGTCTTCTTCTTCTTAGGGGCGGTCTCGGGAGGCCTCCTGCTTCCACGATCCGGGTCTTCCAGTGACGCGGCCTGAAAGGCTCGTTCCAGGGAACACACCGCATCCTTCTCTTCACATGGCACCGTGATGACTCCACCGCTTCCTGGCTGTTGGGGAACGTAGCAGAAATTCAAAATTTTCTACGCATCACCAAGATCAATCTATGGAGTAATCTAGCAACGAGGGGAAGGAGAGTGCATCTACATACCCTTGTAGATCGCTAAGCGGAAGCGTTCAAGTGAACGGGGTTGATGGAGTCGTACTCGTCGTGATCCAAATCACCGATGATCCTAGTGTCGAACGGACGGCACCTCCGTGTTCAACACACGTACAGCCCGGTGACGTCTCCTACGCCTTGATCCAGCAAGGGGAGAAGGAGAGGTTGGGGAAGACTCCATCTAGCAGCAGCACGACAGCGTGGTGGTGGTGGAGCGCAGGACTCCAGTAGAGCTTCGCCAAGCACCACAAGAGACGAGGAGGGAGAGGGGTAGGGCTGCGCCAAGAAGGAGATTGAATCGTGTCTCTGGCTACCCAAAACCTCAAGTATATATAGGAGGAGGGGAGGGGCTGCGCCCCCACCAAGGTTTCCACCCCTAGGGGTGGCAGCCAGCCCTAGATCCCATCTAGGGGGGCGGCCAAGGGGGGAGAGAGGGGACGCACCACTAGGTGGGCCTTAGGCCCATCTGAGCCTAGGGTTTGCCCCCTTCCACTCTCCCTTGCGCCTTGGTGGGGGGGCGCACCAGCCCACCTGGGGCTGGTCCCCTCCCACACTTGGCCCATGCAGCCCTCCGGGGCTGGTGGCCCCACTTGGTGGATCACCGGGACCCTCCCGGTGGTCCCGGTACATTACCGATAAAACCCGAAACTTTTCTGACGACCAAAACAGGACTTCCCATATATAAATCTTTACCTCCGGACCATTCCGGAACTCCTTGTGACGTCCGGGATCTCATCCGGGACTCCGAACAACATTCGGTAACCACGTATATCTATTCCCTATAACCCTAGCGTCATCGAACCTTAAGTGTGTAGACCCTACGGGTTCGGGAGTCATGCAGACATGGCCGAGATAACTCTCCGGCCAATAACCAACAGCGCGATCTGGATACCCATTTTGGCTCCCACATGCTCCACGATGATCTCATCGGATGAACCACGATGTCAAGGACTTAATCAATCCCGTATACAATTCCCTTTGTCTATCGGTACGATACTTGCCCGAGATTCGATCGTCGGTATCCCGATACCTGGTTCAATCTCGTCACCGGCAAGTCTCTTTTACTCGTTCCGTAACACATCATCCCGTGATCAACTCCTTGGTCACATTGTGCACATTATGATGATGTCCTACCGAGTGGGCCCAGAGATACCTCTCCGTTTACACGGAGTGACAAATCCCAGTCTCGATTCGTGCCAATCCAACAGACACTTTCGGAGATACCTGTAGTGTACCTTTATAGCCACCCAGTTACGTTGTCACGTTTGGCACACCCAAAGCATTCCTACGGTATCCGGGAGTTGCACAATCTCATGGTCTAAGGAAAAGATACTTGACATTAGAAAAGCTTTAGCATACGAACTACATGATCTTGTGCTAGGCTTAGGTTTGGGTCTTGTCCATCACATCATTCTCCTAATGATGTGATCCCGTTATCAATGACATCCAATGTCCATGGTCAGGAAACTGTAACCATCTATTGATCAACGAGCTAGTTGACTAGAGGCTTACTAGGGACATGGTGTTGTCTATGTATCCACACATGTATCTGAGTTTCCTATCAATACAATTCTAGCATGGATAATAAACGATTATCATGAACAAGGAAATATAATAATAACCAATTTATTATTGCCTCTAGGGCATATTTCCAACAGTCTCCCACTTGCACTAGAGTCAATAATCCAGTTCACATCGATATGTGATTAACACTCAAGGTCACATCCCCATGTGACTAACACCCAAAGAGTTCTGGGTTTGATCATGTTACGCTTGTGAGAGAGGTTTCAGTCAACGGGTCTGCAACATTTAGATCCGTATGTACTTCGCAAATCTTGTAGATGCAACTACTACGCTACATTTGGAGCCATTTCAAATAACTGTTCTACTTGGAGCTATTCTAAATTGTTGCTCCATTATACGTATCCGGTATCTCTACGCAGAGCTACCCGGATAGGTGTTAAGCTTGCATCAACGTAACTCTTTACGTCGAACTCTTTATCACCTCCATAACCGAGAAACATATCCTTATTCCTCTAAGGATAATTTAGACCGCTATCTGGTGATCTACTCCTAGATTACCTTTGTACCCTCTTGCCAGATATGTGGCAAGGCACACATCAGGTGCGGTACTCAGCATGGCATACCGTATAGAGCCTATGACAAAAGCATAGGGGACGACCTTCGTCCTTCCTCTTTCTTCTGCCGTGGTCGAGCTTTAAGTCTTAACTTCATACCTTACAACTCAGGCAAGAACTCCTTTGACTGATCCATCTTGAACACCTTCAAGATCATGTCAAGGTATGTGCTCATTTGAAAGTACCATTAAGCGTTTTGATCTATCCTTATAGATCTTGATGCTCAATGTTCAAGTAGCTTAATCCAGGCTTTCCATTGAAAAACACTTTCCAAATAACCCTATATGCTTTCCAGAAATTCTACGTCATTTCTGATCAACAATATGTCAACAACATATATTCATCAGAAATTCTATAGTGCTCCCACTCACTTCTTTGGAAATACAAGTTTCTCATAAACTTTGTATACACCCAAAATCTTTGATCATCTCATCAAAGCATACATTCCAACTCCGAGATGCTTACTCCAGTCCTTAGAAGGATTGCTGGAGCTTTGCATACTTATTAGCATCTTCCAGGATTGACAAAACCTTCCGGTTGTATCACATACAACCTTTCCTCAAGAAAATCGTCGAGGAAACAATGTTTTGACATCCTATCTGCAAGATTTCATAAATAATGCAGTAATCGCTAATATAATTCCAACAGACTCTTAGCATCGCTACGAGTGAGAAAGTCTCATCGTAGTCAACTCCTTGAACTTGTCAGAAAACATCTTAACGACAAGTCGAGCTTTCTTAATGGTGATACTTACCATCATTGTCCGTCTTCCTTTTAAAATCCATATGTACCTAACAGCCTTACGACCATCAAGTAGTTCTTCCAAAGTCTACACTTTGTTTTCATATATGGATCCTCTCTCGGATTATATGGCCTCTAGCCATTTTGGAATCCAGGCCCACCATCGATTCTCCATAGCTCGTAGGTTCATTGTTGTCTAGAAACATGACTTCCAAGACAGGATTACGTACCATTCTGGAGTAGTACGCATCCTTGTCATCCCACGAGGTTTGGTAGTGACTTGATCTGAAGTTTCATGATCACTATCATAAGCTTCCACTTCAATTGGTGTAGGTGCCACAGGAACAACTCCCTGTGCCCTGCCACACACTAGTTGAAGAGACGGTTCAATAACCTCATCAAGTCTCCACCATCCTCCCACTCAATTCTTTCGAGAGAAACTTTTCCTCGAGAAAGGACCCGATTCTAGAAACAATCCCTTATTGCTTTAGGATCTGAGACAGGAGGTATACCCAACTGTTTTGGGTGTCCTATGAAGATGCATTTATCCGCTTTGGGTTCGAGCTTATCAGCCTGAAACTTTTTCACATAAGCGTCGTAGCCCCAAACTTTTAAGAAATGACAGCTTAGGTTTCTCTAAACCATAGTTCATACGGTGTCATCTCATCGGAATTACGCGTTGCCCTATTTAAAGTGAATGTGGTTGTCTCTAATGCCTAACCCATAAACTATCGTGGTAATTCGATAAGAGACATCATGGTATGCATCATATCCAATAGGGTGCAGTTATGATGTTCGGACACACCATCACACTATGGTGTTCCAGGCTGTATTAGTTGTGAAACAATTTCCACAATGTCTTAATTCTATGCCAAACTCGTAATTCAGATATTCATCTCTATGATCATATCATAGATATTTTATCCTCTTGTCACGATGATCTTTCAACTTCACCCTGAAATTACTTGAACCTTTCAATAATTCAGACTCGTGATTCATCAAGTAAATATACTCAACATCTACTCAAATCATCTGTGAAGTAAGATCATAACGATATCCACTACACGCCTCAGCACTCATTGGACTGCACACATCAAAATGTATTACTTCCAACAAGTTGCTTTCTAGTTCCATTTTACTGAAAACGAGGCTTTCAGTCATCTTGCCCATGTGGTATGATTTGCATGTCTCAAGTGATTCAAAATCAAGTGAGTCCAAACGGTCCATTTGCATGGAGTTTCTTCATGCATATACACCAATAGACATGGTTCGCATGTCTCAAACTTTTCAAAACGAGTGAGCCCAAAGATCCATCAACATGGAGCTTCTTCATGCGTTTTATACCAATATGACTTACGTGGCAGTGCCACAAGTAGGTGGTACTATCATTACTATCTTATATCTTTTGGCATGAACATGTGTATCACTACGATCGAGATTCAATAAACCATTCATTTTAGGTGCAAGACCATTGAAGGTATTATTCAAATAAACAGAGTAACCATTATTCTCCTTAAATGAATAACCGTATTGCGATAGACATAATCCAATCATGTCTATGCTCAACGCAAACACCGATCTCGATGGTAGAGGGAGCGTGCGATGCTTGATCACATCAAGCTTGGAAAAACTTCCAACACATATTGCAGCTCACCTTTAGCTAGTCTCCGTTTACTCCGCAGCCTTTTATTTCGAGTTTACTAACATTTAGCAACCGAACCGGTATCTAATACCATGGTGCTACTAGGAGTACTAGTAAAGTACACATTAACACAATGTATATCCAATATACTTCTATCGACCTTGCCAGCCTTCTCATCTACCAAGTATCTAGGGTAATTCTGCTCCAGTGGCTGTTCCCCTTATTATAGAAGCACTTAGTCTCGGGTTTGGGTTCAACCTTGGGTTTCTTCACTAGAGCAGCAGCTGATTTGCCGTTTCATGAAGTATCCCTTCTTGCCCTTGCCCTTCTTGAAACTAGTGGTTTCACCAACCATCAACAATTGATGCTCCTTCTTGATTTCTACTTTTGTGGTGTCAAACATCGCGAATATCTCAAGGATCATCATATATGTCCCTGATATATTATAGTTCATCACGAAGCTCTAGCAGCTTGGTGGTAATGAGTTCGGAGAAACATCACTATCTCATCTCGAAGATCAACTCCCACTCGATTCAAATGATTGTTGTACTCAGACAATCTGAGCACAAGCTCAATAATTGAGCTTTTCTCCCTTAGTTTGCAGGCTAAGAAAATCGTCGGAGGTCTTATACCTCTTGACGTGGGCACGAGCCTGAAATTCCAATTTCAGCCCTCAAAACATCTCATATGTTTCGCGACGTTTCAAAACGTCTTCGGTGCCTCAACTCTAAACCGTTTAACTGAACTATCACGTAGTTATCAAAATGTGTATGTCAGATGTTCGCAACATCCACAGACGACGTTCGAGGTTCAGCACACTAAGCGGTGCATTAAGGACACAAGCCTTCTATGAAGCAATGAGGACAATCCTCAGTTTACGGACCTAGTCCGCATAATTGCTACTATCAACTTTCAACTACATTTTCTCTAGGAACATATCTAAACAGTAGAACTGAAGCGCGAGCTACGACATAATTTGCGAAGACCTTTTGACTATGTTCAGGATAATTAAGTTCATCTTATGAACTCCCACTCAGATAGACATCCCTTTAGTCATCTAAGTGATTACATGATCCGAGTCAACTAGGCCGTGTCCGATCATCACGTGAGACAGACTAGTCATCATCGGTGAACATCTTCATGTTGATCGTATCTACCATACGACTCATGCTTGACCTTTCGGTCTCTTGTGTTCCGAGGCCATGTCTGTACATGCTAGGCTCGTCAAGTCAACCTAAGTGTTTCGCATGTGTAAATCTGGCTTACACCCGTTGTATGTGAACGTAAGAATCTATCACACCCGATCATCACGTGGTGCTTCGAAACGACGAACTTTCGCAACGGTGCACAGTTAGGGGGAACACTTTCTTGAAATTTTAATGAGGGATCATCTTATGTACTACCGTCATTCTAAGCAAATAAGATGTATAAACATGATAAACATCACATGCAATCAAATAGTGACATGATATGGCCAATATCATATTGCTCCTTTTGATCTCCATCTTCAGGGCTCCATGATCATCATTGTCGTCGGCATGACACCATGATCTCCATCATCATGATCCCCATCATTGTGTCTCCATGAAGTTGTCTCGCCAACTTATTACTTCTACTACTATGGCTACCGGTTAGCAATAAAGTAAAGTGATTACATGGCTTGTACAATGACACGCAGGTCATACAATAAATAAAGACAACTCCTATGGCTCCTGCCGGTTGTCATACTCATCGACATGCAAGTCGTGATTCCTATTACAAGAACATGATCAATCTCATACATCACATATCATTCATCACATTCTTCTTGGCCATATCACATCACATAGCATACCCTGCAAAAACAAGTTAGACGTCCTCTAATTGTTGTTGCAAGTTTTTTTACGTGGCTGCTATAGGTTTCTAGCAAGAACGTTTCTTACCTACGTGAAAACCACAACGTGAATTGCCAATTTCTATTTACCCTTCATAAGGACCCTGTTCATCGAATCCGATCCGACTAAAGTGGGAGAGACAGACACCCGCCAGCCACCTTATGCAACTAGTGCATGTCAGTCGGTGGAACCGGTCTCACGTAAGCGTACGTGTAAGGTTGGTCCGGGCCGCTTCATCCCACGATGCCGCCGAATCAAGATAAGACTAGTAACGGCAAGATAATTGACAATATCGACGCCCACAACCACTTTGTGTTCTACTCGTGCATAGTAACTACACATAGACCTAGCTCTGATACCACTGCTGGGGAATGTAGCAGAAATTCAAAATTTTCTATGCATCACCAAGATCAATCTATGGAGTAATCTAGCAACGAGGGGAAGGAGAGTGCATCTACATACCCTTGTAGATCGCTAAGCGGAAGCGTTCAAGTGAACGGGGTTGATGGAGTCATACTCGTCGTGATCCAAATCACCGATGATCCTAGTGCCGAACGGACGACACCTCCGTGTTCAACACACGTACAGCCCGGTGATGTCTCCTACGCCTTGATCCAGCAAGGGCAGAAGGAGAGGTTCGGGAAGACTCCATCCAGCAGCAGCACGATGGTGTGGTGGTGGTGGAGGAGCGCGGGACTCCAGCAGAGCTTCGCCAAGCACCGCAAGAGACGAGGAGGGAGAGGGGTAGGGCTGCGCCAAGAAGGAGATTGAATCGTGTCTCTAGCTGCCCAAAACCTCAAGTATATATAGGGGAAGGGGAGGGGCTGCGCCCCTACCTAGGTTTCCACCCCTAGGGGTGGCGGCCAGCCCTAGATCCCATCTAGGGGGGCGGCCAAGGGGGAGAGAGGGGGCGCACCACTAGGTGGGCCTTAGGCCCATCTGAGCCTAGGGTTTGCCCCCTTCCACTCCCCCTTGCGCCTTGGGCCTTGGGGGGGTGCACCAGCCCACCTGGGGCTGGTCCCCTCCCACACTTGGCCCATGCAGCCCTCCGGGGCTGGTGGCCCCACTTGGTGGACCACCGGGACCCTCCCGGTGGTCCCGGTACATTACCGATAAAACCCGAAACTTTTCCGGCGACCAAAACAGGACTTCCCATATATAAATCTTTACCTCCGGACCATTCCGGAACTCCTTGTGATGTCCGGGATCTCATCCGGGACTCCGAACAACATTCGGTAACCACGTATATCTATTCCCTATAACCCTAGCGTCATCGAACCTTAAGTGTGTAGACCCTACGGGTTCGGGAGTCATGCAGACATGGCCGAGATAACTCTCCGGCCAATAACCAACAGTAGGATCTGGATACCCATGTTGGCTCCCACATGCTCCATGATGATCTCATCGGATGAGCCACGATGTCAAGGACTTAATCAATCCCGTATACAATTCCCTTTGTCTATCGGTACGATACTTGCCCGAGATTCGATCGTCGGTATCCCGATACCTGGTTCAATATCGTTACCGGCAAGTGCCTTTTACTCGTTCCGTAACACATCATCCCGTGATCAACTCCTTGGTCACATTGTGCACATTATGATGATGTCCTACCAAGTGGGCCCAGAGATACCTCTCCGTTTACACGGAGTGACAAATCCCAGTCTCGATTCGTGCCAACCCAACAGACACTTTTGGAGATACCTGTAGTGTACCTTTATAGCCACCCAGTTACGTTGTGACGTTTGGCACACCCAAAGCATTCCTACGGTATCCGGGAGTTACACAATCTCATGGTCTATGGAAATGATAGTTGACATTAGAAAAGCTTTAGCATACGAACTACATGATCTTGTGCTAGGCTTAGGTTCGGGTCTTGTCCATCACATCATTCTCCTAATGATGTGATCCCGTTATCAACGACATCCAATGTCCATGGTCAGGAAACCGTAACCATCTATTGATCAACGAGCTAGTTGACTAGAGGCTTACTAGGGACATGGTGTTGTCTATGTATCCACACATGTATCTGAGTTTCCTATCAATACAATTCTAGCATGGATAATAAACGATTATCATGAACAAGGAAATATAATAATAACCAATTTATTATTGCCTCTAGGGCATATTTCCAACACTGGCATCTTGAGGACGTTGTAGCCGTGGTGAGTTACGGCCATGAACTTGGTCAGCGCTGGGTACCCAAGGATGGCGTTGTACGATAGGCGAATGTGAGCGACGTCGAAGTCGATGAGCTCGGTGCGGTAGTTGTCGCGTGCCCCGAAGGTGACAGGGAGGCGGACCTGCCCAATCTGGACCGTGGAGCCGTCGGTGATACCGGAGAAAGGCTTGGTTGGCTGAAGCTGGCTGTAGGGCACTTGGAGGTTGTTGAATGTTTCCACGGACAGGACGTTGAGCCATGCACCACCATCGATGAGGGTCTTGGTGACCACCATGTTGCTGATGATTGGGGAACAAAGCATCGGGAGAACTCCGGCTGTAGCCGCACACTTGAGCTGATCTGCTGAGCTGAACGTGATGGTGCACGCTGACCACCTGAGAGGGCGCGTGGCTTCGAGCCTGGGGAGGACTGCGTTCACTTCGCGGGCGAACTGCTTGAAGATGCGCTGAGAGGCTGGGGCTTGTGCCCCGCTCAGGATGCAGGCGATCGCGCGCGGCTCCTGGAAGCCCCCAGCCCCCTCATCCTGGTGGTGGTCCTCGTTTCTCCTTGGCTGCGGCGGCAGCGGTGGGAGGCCTGCGTTGCCTTGTGGGCGATCCTCGCGAGGCTGATCCCTCCAGTCTCCCTCGCGAGGCTGATCTCTCCAGCCTCCCTCGCGAGGCGGGTCTTGCCAGCGATCCTCGCGAGGTTGATCACGCCACCCTTGGCGCGGGCCTCGGTCTTCCCAGCGTCCTGCGTTCCTTCCTCCTCCTCGACCATAGCCCCGGTCACTGCGGTCAAAGCGACGGCCGATCCTTCCTTCTCGCACGGCTCGGAGCTCTTAACATTCGTTGGTGTTGTGGGTGTGGAGGTCGTGGTACACACAGTAACGGCTGCTCTTGGAAGGTTCGGGCTGATCTCTGCCCCGCTTGGTGTCTGGTTCTGCCGCGAGCACGGCAGCCCCCTTGCGCTTCACATCCTTGGCCTTGGGCTTCTTCTCTTCTGGGTCTGCGGCAGGCAGCTCGAGGAGGGAGAGGCGCCCTTCCTCGGCCCTGGCGCACTTGGTTGCCAGGTTGAACAGTTCCAAGGAAGTGCACAGGTCTTCATGCATCGCTAGCTCCTCCTTCATCTTGACGTCACGCACGCCGTCGGAGAAGGCCGAGATGATGGCCTCCTCAGTCACCTTGGGAATCTTGAGGCGCGCGTTGTTGAAGCGCTGGATGTACTTCTGCAGGGTCTCCCCGGGCTGCTGCTTGATGCGGCGCATGTCGCTCATGGCGGGTGGCCGGTCGCGAGTGCCTTGGAAGTTGGCGATGAAGCGGGTGCGCATCTCGTCCCAGGAGGAGATTGTGCCTGGAGCCAGGTTCAGGAGCCATGTGCGGGCCCCGTCCTTGAGTGCCATGGGGAACCAGTTCGCCATGACCTTCTCGTCTCCGTTGGCAGCTTCGATGCCCAGCTCGTAGAGCTGGAGGAACTCTACAGGGTCAGCCGTGTCGTCGTAGCGAGGAGGCAAGTCTGGCTTGAACTTACCGGGCCACGCGACGCTGCGTAGCTCGGTGGTGAAGGCGCGGCAGCCTGCTGTGGCCACGGGAGGCCTCGGGTGACGGGGAGCTTGGTCTTGCATGTCCCCACACGCTGCAGCTGGGAGCAGCGCGGGGTCTTGACGCGCGGGGGCAGGAGCATGGTCGCGACGTGCTGGAGCAGGGAGCGCCCGGGCAGCTTCTTGCGGGCGAGGGACTTCTTGACAGCTCTGCTCTTGCTGCGCTGGCGCCTGACGGAGCGGGTTCCGCCCAGGGGCCACGCACCTTGGAGCCATGGCGCCTTCCTGAGGAGGAGGCGGACGGGGCGCCGCCGGAGCTTCATTGCCCGCGCGGGGCGGGGTGCGGTGCAGCGGAACGGACGGCGCAGGAGAGCCCCCTGCGGCGCGGACGAGCTCGGCGATGCGGTCGAGCCATTCTTCGTAGACGTCGTCGACGGGACGGTAGCGCAGGAGCTCGTTCGCCGCGATGAGTGCAGCCCGAGCCTCCATGGGCGCGCGGAGCGCGCGGGACAAAGAACCGGCTGGGGTGAGCGAGGGAGTCGCGGTGCGGCCGTCTTGCCGCACGGACGGATGCTGGGATGATGATTGCTGCTCGTCCCCCGCCGGGCCGGTGGCGGCGTTGACGGCAGGTGACGGGGAACGGCGAGGATGCCCGCCGACAGGGGCCGTCTGGGCGATGCGAGAAGCGAGTGCGGCCCAGCGCTCGACGCGGGCCCGACGAGCGTTAGACATGGGTGCGATGCTCGGAGGAGAACGGGGTGGTGGAAGACGAATCCCGGCGCACCCCTACCTGGCACGCCAAATGTCGGATTTTGGGTTTCGGCAGACCCTTGAGGTTCGAACACTGGGGTGCGCGCAGAGATTTCGCCTCCTACCTACCTGCACCCCTCCGCCTTGCTAGGATCTAAACTATGGAAAGAACAACACAAGAGACACAGGGTTTATACTGGTTCGGGCCACCGTTGTCGTGTAATACCCTACTCCAGTGTGTGGTATGGTGGATTGCCTCTTGGGCTGATGATGATGAACAATACAAGGAAGAACAGCCTCGCGAGGGTCTGTTCTTGGCTGGGGCGATGAACTGCTGGGAGGAGCTCAGTCACCTTTCTCTCTCTCTCTCTCTCTCTCTCTCTCTTTCTGATCTTCTCTATCCTTCCAACCCCCTGGCCAGCTCTCTTCTCTTCCCCGTCTCTCTCTCTCTCTCTCTCTGATCCCCTTTGCTCTGTGGGTGGCTGGTCCTATTTATAGAGGCCCTGGTCCTCTTCCCAAATATCGAGCGGGAAGGGAACCAACAATGGCGGGCTAATTTGAAGGGGGACAGCTAGTACTAGCTACCCTGACAAAATTAGTCTTCGCCTACACAAAGCTCTGGTGATGACGCCGTCTTGGGCTCCACGGTGACCTCCATCTCGTAGTCCTCCTGGTCTTGGTCTCGTTGCACCGAAATGGCAACCTTTGCCTGATGCCTCGGTACTCCGCGGCTGCGCTTGCCCCCTTTGCACCAAAGAGGAAGGGAGGACACTGCGCGGGCTGGCACCCGCCTGACGCCCCCGGTCGTCATGGCTTGCGTCACAGGCACCTCGTGAGGTACCCCGCCTTGATCTCTCCGCCTCCTCGTGAGCCAGCCTGACGAGGCCGTGCTTGAGGAAGCTCCGCGTCGTCCGCCCCGCGAGGCTTGGCCCCTCGCGAGGGTCTTGGGTTTGTGTTGGTGAAGATGGGCCGCGCTGGGCCCCCCTTTGAGCCACGCCGCAGGCCGCAGGCAGGCAAGTCTGGGGACCCCCGTTCCCAGAACGCCGACAAGGGTCGTGGTGTGCTCCTCTGTTCGGAGAGAGCGCTCTGTGTTTCCATTGACTGTAATAACTCCGCGAGGTCCTGGCATCTTGAGCTTGAGGTATGCATAATGCGGTACCGCATTGAATCTAGCGAATGCGGTTCGCCCGAGCAGCGCGTGATAGCCACTGCGGAATGAGACTATATCAAAGATTAACTCTTCGCTTCGGAAATTATCCGGGGATCCGAAGACCACTTCCAGTGTAACTGAGCCTGTGCAATGGGCCTCTACACCTGGAATGACGCCCTTAAAGGTCGTTTTTGTGGGTTTGATCCTTGAGGGGTCTATACCCATTTTGCGCACTGTGTCCTGCTAAAGCAGGTTCAGGCTGCTGCCGCCGTCCATAAGGACTCGAGTGAGGTGAAATCCGTCGATGATTGGGTCTAGGACCAGTGCGGCGAATCCGCCATGATGGATACTAGTGGGGTGGTCCCTGCGATCGAAGGTGGTCGGATAGAAGGACCAAGGGTTGAAATTTGGGGCGACTGGCTCCAACGCATATACGTCCCTGAGCGCACGCTTCCGCTCCCTCTTGGGGATATGGGTTGCGTATATCATGTTCACCGTCCGCACTTGCGGGGGAAACCTCTTCTGTCCTTCGGTATGCGGCTGCCGGGGCTCCTCCTCGTCATTGCTATGCGGCCCCTTGTCCTTGTTTTCGGCAATTAACTTGCCGGCCTGCTTGAACACCCAACAATCCCTGTTGGTGTAATTGGCTAGCTTGTCTGGGGTGCCGTGTATTTGACATGAGCGATCGAGTATACGGTCCAAGCTGGACAGACCCGACGTACTTTGTTTGAATGGCTTTTTCCGCTGACTGGGTTTAGAGCCTTTGAATCCGGCATTGACTACCATATCCTTAGTATTTTCGCTGTTAATGCGGCGCTTATGCTTGTTGCGACGTGACCTGCTATTGCCGTCCTTGGTATCTGAGGTACCATGGTTCTTTGATATGTTATTACTGCGAGCCAGCCAGCTGTCTTCTCCCGCACAAAAGCGGGTCAAGAGCGTCGTGAGAGCTGCCATAGATTTCGGCTTTTCCTGACCAAGGTGCCGGGCTAGCCACTCATCCGGGATGTTGTGCTTGAAAGCCGCTAAGGCCTCCGCATCCGGACAGTCGACGATTTGATTTTTCTTTGTAAGGAATCGAGTCCAGAATTGCCTGGCCGACTCTTCTGGCTGCTGAATTATGTGGCTCAAGTCATCGGCGTCTGGTGGTCGCACATAGGTGCCCTGAAAGTTGTCGAGGAATGCGGCTTCCAGATCTTCCCAACAGCTAATGGAGTCCGCTGGCAAGCTGTTAAGCCAATGTCGCGCTGGTCCTTTGAGCTTTAGTGGGAGGTATTTGATGGCGTGTAAGTCATCACCGCGGGCCATGTGGATGTGGAGGAGGAAGTCCTCAATCCATACTGCGGGATCTGTTGTGCCATCGTATGATTCAATGTTTACAGGTTTGAAACCTTCTGGGAATTGATGTTCCATTACTTCGTCTGTGAAACATAAGGGGTGTGCGCCGCCTCTGTATTGGGCTATATCTCGACGCAGCTCGAATGGGTCTTGCCCGCTGTGTTCGGCCCGGCCGGATTTGCTTTTACTGTATCCGGCGTGACGTTTGTCGTCTCGCAGAGTGGTGCACCCTCGTGATCCGTAGATCGATCTTGAATGCTTTGCCTTGTCCTCCAATATGTCTCCCAGGTCTGGCGTATCTCCCCATGCCTTTTTATTTGAATGGCGTTGGGGTGGAGGCTGAGCTTTTGGCTGGAATGCCTCTCTATCGCGGCCACGAGGTGGCCGATCAGCCGCATCATACGCTTCTTCCTCCAGTCGGGGTAGTAACCTGCGCCTTGGGTAACTCTTGGAGGGGCGCTCGAGTTTATATTCCTCGGCCGCGAGGACTTTAGTCCATTTGTCAGCTAGCAGATCTTGATCAGCTTGAAGCTGCTGCTGCTTTTTCTTCAGGCTATTTGCCGTGGCCATAAGCCGGCGCTTGAAGCGCTCTTGTTCGACGGGATCCTATGGAACGATGAATTCATCGTCGCCGAGGCTTGCCTCGTCTTCGGAGGGGGGGTGTAATTGTCATCCTCCTCCTCTCCATCTGCCGCTCTCTCAGGAGAGCTGGCTCCTTCATCCTCCTGCTCTAAATCTTGCTGGAGGGGATTGTTGTTGTCTTTGGCACTATCCGGAGTATTATTATCTCCTGTGCCGGTATCACCACTTTTGCTTTGGCGGGACTTAGAGCGGCGCCGCTGACGTCGGCGCTTGGGTTGCTTCTTGGAGGGGTCATCCTCCGCTATCCCGTCGCCATTGCCTTCGTTGGGTGTATCCACCATGTATATGTCATATGACGAGGTGGCTTTCCAGTGTCCTATAGGTGCTGGTTCATGTTCGTCTCCTACATCGTCGTCCATACCGTCGATGTCTTCGGAGTCGAAGTCGAGCATGTCGGTTAAATCATCGACAGTGGCTACGAAGTGGGTGGTGGGTGGACGTCGAATTTCTTCGTCGTCCGCATCCCAATCCTATTGGCCATAATCCGGCCAGGGCTCTCCTGACAAAGAGAGAGACCTTAGTGAATTCAGAATGTCGCCGAAGGGCGAGTGCTGAAAGATATCCGTAGCAGTGAATTCCATGATCGGCGCCCAATCGGATTCGATTGGCAGGGGCGCGGGCGGTTCGGAGTCAGAAAAAGAGTCCGGCACCTGGGAGTCATGGGCTGCGCAGAGGATTATGCCGGTGTTTGGCTCGGTTGCCGTCGAGACTGCAGCCCCTGAGGCGGTGTCTAGCCACCCGTCCTTGATTGACGCAGTTGGCTCTGAGCTAAGGGTCAGAGCTGATGCGGGCGCGGCCTCTGGGGTACTGTTCGGCGGCAGAGCTAGGTCATACCCATCGAGATAGTGCGGCGCGCCCGGCTGTGGCTCGAATTCGTCGAAGATCAAGTCTCCGCGGACGTCGGCCGTGTAGTTCAAACTTCCCAATCTAACCTGATGGCCAGGGGTGTAGCTTTCAATCTGCTCCAGATGGCCAATCAAATTAGCCCGCAGTGCAAAGCCACCGAATACGAAGATCTGTCCGGGGAGAAAAGTCTCACCCTGGACCGCATCGCTGTCGATGATTGTAGGAGCCATCAAGCCTAACAGCGACGACACAGAGGAGCTCTCAAGCACCAATGTCAGTGTCAAAACCGGCGGATCTCGGGTAGGGGGTCCCGAACTGTGCATCTAGGCTGGATGGTAACAGGAGGCAGGAGACACGATGTTTTACCCAGGTTCGGGCCCTCTTGATGGAGGTAAAACCCTACGTCATGCTTGAATAATATTGATGATATGGGTAGTACAAGAGTAGATCTACCACGAGATCAGAGAGGCTAAACCCTAGAATCTAGCCTATGGTATGATTGTATGTTGTAATTGTTGTCCTACGGACTAAAATCCTTTGGTTTATATAGACACCGGAGAGGGTTAGGGTTACACAAGGTCGGTTACAAAGGAGGAGATATCCATATACGTATTGCCTAGCTTGCCTTCCACGCCAAGTAGAGTCCCATCCGGACACGAGACGAAGTCTTCAATCTTGTATCTTCTTAGTCTATCAGTCCGGCCAATGGAGATAGTCCGGCTGTCCGGAGACCCCCTAATCCAGGACTCCCTCACCCAACCTTGTTTGTAAAGGTCTGGTCGCCGCCTCCAAGGGCACCAATAGTGGAATCACGACATATCTCATTGTGTGAGGGCGTGAGGAGAATACGGTGGCTCTAGTGGCTTCTTGGGGAGCATTGTGCCTCCACACCGCTCCAACGGAAACGTACTTCCTCTCGAAGGGAAGGAACTTCGGTAACACATCCTCGTCTTCACCAGCTCCACTCTTGGTTATCTCGTACCTTTACTTGTGCAAGCTTATATTGTGTTGCATCCCTTGTTTGCTTGTGTGCTTGTTGTTGTTGCATCATATAGGTTACTCACCTAGTTGCATATATAGACAACATACTTTGATGCAAAGTTTAAATTGGTAAAGAAAAGCTAAAATTTGTTAGTTGCCTATTCACCCCCCCTCTAGTCAACTATATCGATCCTTTCACAAGGGGTTTGTAAGGGCAAGGAGATCGCCTACTTCGTGAAGATCTACCTCGAGTGAAGCTAGTCCTTCATGGGCGGAAGCCATGATGGAATAGACAAGGCCGTTTTTCCATGGGCCCTTCGTGGGTGGAGCCCTCCATGGACTCTCGCAGTCGTTACCCTCTGTGGGTTGAAGTATCTATCAAAGTGGATGTACGATAGCGCCACCTATCGGAAGCACGCCAAAAATCACCATGTATTCATTGTGTTTGATCTTCCTATCTCTACCTCCCTTTACATTCTTGCACTTGCATGTTGTGTAATTTTCGCTGCCTAAACTCTAGATGTGCATGTGTAGATTGTATTGGTTGCCTCTTAACTTGTGATAAAATCACCTAAATTCCAAGAAAACTAAAAACTACAACTTTAGCCTTGTTAATCTCTATTCACCCCCTCTAGACCTATCTTGTCGACCCTTCAGATATGTTTGCGAGATGGAGGGAGGATTTGGTGTTCAATAATTTTTTGCCAATTGATGTTGCAGGTATACTTGCAATCCCTTTATGAACTCGTCGTATCTTCTATTTTTGGTCGTGGAGTAAAGACAAAAAGGGTGTTTTCACAGTCTGATAAACATATAGGATGTTGGTGAAAACAAAACTCACTCGAGGAAACCCGGTAGATGGGTTGGATGGATCTTCAAAATAGCGAATGACTAGAGAAGTGTTGGGTGTTTATTTGGAAAAAATAAGGTTCCCTCCAAACTGAAGGTATTTTTCTCTGGCGTCTAGCACAATGATCTCTCCCAACCTATGATGTTTTGGAGCATCGAAACATGGCAATTGAACCAAACTGTACTTTGTGTGAATGGAGGATTCATGGAAGCACTCATTCATGGAGTGTTTGATGTCACGGGGCATTATCGGATGAGGGTATTGTTGAGCATATGATCTGAACCAATGAAGATAGTGCTCACAATATGGCCAGCTTGGAGGAAGGCCATTCATGAAGTTATGTTTCAGTCACTGCTTTCGACACATTTTTTTATTACTAGCTTCATGGAAGATTTGGAAACACTGGAAGTGTTAGTCATACAACCAGCCATTCCAAGTGCTATAATAAACAAAAGAGTACCGTGGGTTCCTCCACCAGCGAGTTTCACCAAATTCAATGTAGATGGCACAGTTTCGAGGAATGGACAATCTGATTCAGTGGTTGTTGTATGTTGGTGCCAATCGTGCTTGTTTCTAGTAGTGTCATCAGTGCTTACCCCCAGGTATAAATGATCCATCTTCCCTTAAGACTTTAACCTGCAGAGAAGCCCAAGTTTTGGTTGCGGATCCGGTTGTGCAACGGTTTTTTGTTGTGAGTGATTGTTTATCCGTGGTGATGATATAGAAGATAGAGTGGGTGGAAGGAATGGTGCCATCATTAAGGAGATTAATGCTAGAAAGTATGATTTCAGAGCTTGTTTTTTAGCCATGAGCATAGAAGCAGTAACCATGAAGCTCATATTTTAGCAAAGTTCTCATTATCCCTTGATATAGGTTGTCATGTTTGGCTTGGCACTCCCCATGATCTTGTAATGACCCCCTTAAATGTTGAGATTGAACAAAATTGAGCAATGTTCCCTAAAAAGTCTCCTCATCTTTCCTTCCCATGACTTGTTGACCATGACAATTGTTTGACTCTTGTTCATCTAGTTTGGTCTTGATAATTTGCTAAGTATGTGCTAGGTAGGGCTGTGTAAGATAAAAATGTTTGTATATGTGATTTTTTTATCTTAATATTTCCCACTATATATAACAAAAATGTTTATCCCATCTCTCGTGGTAGGAAAGGCATCTAGGGTTTCTCTTGTACTTGCCATAACCACGGGTTCCCCTTGCCTTCAAGTGCCTTCGACGTTGGTGAAGTGGGGGAACCACAGTTTGGGGTTGGCCGCATTGTTTGGGTCATCCTATGTCTAGTTAGGGTTTAGTCTAAGTGCCTGACCAAAAATGGCAAGGCGACAACGTCATTGACAACATGGAATAAGGCCACCCCACCATGCTATCCTCATTCTAGCGGTGCTAATTGTATCGATGAATGGTGTGTGAACCTTCGGTCTGGGTCAGATATGGGGTCCTGACGTTGTCTTTGTTTCATGTAATCGATCTTCGATGACATTGTTTCGTGGTGTGGATGGCTATTGTTTGCGTTTAGATTTGTTGGCTTTTTCTTTGGTCGGTGAAGCATGGCCAGCTTTAGCATTGTACGAAAGTTAGCTAGGTAAGGCCTTCTCGGTTCTGCCCAAATGGACCTAGCATGGTTGCCTGACTTTCTTCGTCGCCTTAATTTTCTAAAATGCTGATGCGATCCTCAATTAGCTATCTACAGGACCATTTGACCATTGCGTCAACAACATTACTCTAAATCCAAAAGTATTTCAGAGATCCGGCGGTATCAAGCTTTGCTCACGATGCACCATCAATAAACGCAGAGGAAGAGCATCGGCATACCAAAAACACGTGTATCAATTTCCTCTTCCAGTGGTAATGATAAAAATTGAACAACCAGAACATACTGGCACTTTCGAGCATTCCCAAGCTATTCAGTGAAAAAAGAATCTTCACGACGTGAGTGTAGTACAGATGGTTAGGTTTTGTATAGTAAAATCAATCCACCAGAGTTTGAGAGTTTAAGTCCTAAACTTCTCATTAATGCTCACATTTTTATGGATTTATTTTAAACTTTTCGGCAATATTTATTTAGTTGGAGAAGATGTTTTCGTCGACTACAAAGCTTTTGATTTAACATGTATATTCATAAAGATGAGTATATGTATACATGAGCACCTATATATGTTTAAAAAAACTCACAGACGAGCCGAGCCGTAGTTTCTGCTGTTCCGTCTCGTGCCGCCTCCTCCTTCCTCCCTCCTTTCTTCTCTCTCTCCTCTCCCTCCGCTTCTCCGCCACCTCAAACACCAAAAAATTAGCAGCGACCCCAAAAAACCAGAGATTTTTTCGCACCAAAAAATTTGAGGAAAAAAATACGAGGGCGAAACCCTAGCGAGGGGCGAATTCCGCCGCGCATTGCCTCCCCCCGCGCGCGTCGCGTGCCGGAGCTGGGTCGTGGGGTCGCCGGCGGCCGCGGCGGCGCGGGCGAGGCGTCGTTGGTAGTGCTCCTCGGTCGCTGGTTGCGATTGAGCAGGCGGACGCGATCAGGAAGCGGGGTGCCGCAGCCTAGGCCGCCGGAGACGGCGGCAACGGGGACGAGGAAGAAATGGCGCTGTTCCGGAGGCTGTTCTACCGGAAGCCGCCGGATCGGCTCCTCGAGATCGCAGACCGCGTCTACGGTAACCCCGCCCGCCTCGTCCTCTTGAAATGTTGGGGCAATTCGCCAAGGATGCAAGGGGGCATGGAATTGCTCGCGATTTTTTTTATTATAGCTCTTTTAGCCTCATAAATTTAGCTGTTTTACGTAATAATTTGGTCTATACGGGAAGAAACTGCTAGTACAAGATTTTATTCTTTTCCCCCACATTTTATCACCAATGTCTACATTATGTACGTGCTGCATTAGTTACTTCTTTAAACACCATTCTAGTTTACTTAGGCCAATGCAAATGAATAATGTGCTGTTCTAACCTATGGAAAAGAACAAGTAGCTGTATAGCTAAGGCAAAACAGGCGCATGATCACTATCGTGCAGTTATAGTTTGAGAACTAGAACAAGACTGAAGCGGGGAGACAAAACTACGACATGAATGTGCCGCCCCTTTTTCCAATCACAACACTTAAATCTTGTGAGTCGTATAGGTTTTCAATATGTTACTGAACTGTGCGAACAGAGGCTCCAAAAATTATCATGTAGTGCTGCTATTCCCATATCTGATTGTTTTCAACAAGTAGTGCCTGCGAGCCTTGCACCATGCTGCTAAAATCTTCGTGAATATGCTTACAGTTACAAGTCCAGTTTGACATGAAGAGAAAATGACTGGTCTGTTCAATGCTTGCAGTATTCGATTGTTGCTTCTCGACAGAAACCATGGATCAATTCAAATACAAGAATTACCTGGACAGCATTGTGTTGCAGCTCCGTGAGCAGTTTGCAGATTCTTCATTGATGGTATTAAACTTCAGAGATGAAGGAAAAAGTCTGGTTTCAGGCTTGTTCTCCCTGTACAGAATTACAGTCAAAGATTACCCCTGCCAATACTTAGGATGCCCATTGCTTCCTTTGGACATCGTCATCCACTTCCTCAGGCTGAGCGAGAGGTGGCTTATGTTTGAAGGGAAGCAAAATATTCTGCTAATGCACTGTGAGAAAGGCGGATGGCCAGTGTTGGCATTTATGCTTGCAGCTCTTCTTCTGTACCGGAAACAATACAATGGGGAACAAAGAACTCTGGACATGGTGTACAAGCAAGCACCGAAGGAGCTTCTTCAGATGTTAACAACATTAAATCCACAGCCTTCTCATGTTCGATATCTACAGTACATATGCAGAATGGACTACGAGTTAGGGTTGCCCACACAACCTATTCCTTTCACCCTGGATTGTGTAATTCTTAGAGGAGTACCAAATTTCGATGGGGTAGGTGGTTGTAGGCCAATAGTTCGAGTATATGGGCAGGATATTCTAACGCTTGATAGAGGTCGCAATGCTCTTGCAACACCATTCAAAGCCAAGAAACATGTTAGGCGTTACAGACAGGTACCATCAAGCTCAGCTTAGATCTTGATCATTCTGCTATTTGTGTTAGTTACTTGTTAACTATCGTTGCAGGCAGACAACATGCCGGTGAAGTTAAATGTGGGATCATGCGTCCAAGGTGATGTGGTCCTTGAATGCTTGCATGTGGATGATGGCCTAGAAAATGAAAGGCTAATGTTTAGGGTGATGTTCAATACTTTCTTTATCCAGTCTCACATTTTACAGTTGGACTTTGAGCACATTGATGTCTCTTGGGATGCTGATCACCGGTTCATAAAGAACTTCAAAGCAGAGGTAGGCCATGCTTTTTTCTTACATGTCTGGGGCAACTTATTATCAAATCAATTAATGTTAATTGCAAGTGCATGCCTGAACCAGGTACTCTTTTCAGAGTTTGATGCTGAATCTGATGCGTCTTCCGAAATTGCATCCGGTGATGATGATGATGATGACGACGACGACTGTGGTGATGAGATAGAAGTTGGCTCTGCTGATGAGTTCTTTGAAGCAGAAGAAATCTTCAGTAGTCTTGACTTACATGATGGACACAAGGATGCTGATTTTCGTTCCATAGCTTCTTCAGATCGTACTTCAAGCGTTGAAGCTAGGAAAATCTCACCATTTTCCAGTCTTGAGCTGAGCAGTGATGATATTGATGGATCACCAGAAAATAAAATCGATGACATGAATATGTCATTTGGAATACTAAATGATGAAAATGCATGCACATCTGTTGACACCAATATTATGCATGAAGATATAACGAGAGTAGTGTCAAGTTTGGAAAGTACAACAGATGGAGGCAGAGACAGCATCAATTCGAGTTCTGCTACCTACATAGATAAAGATGATGGCTGCACAGTTGAAAACAGCGATTCAAGGCAGGACAGGATAGTGGATCCCAAGCAAGACTTGAGTCATACTGATAACGTGCTGGTCAAAGAGGTGATTATATTGGAAACCAATAGTCCAAAGGACATTCAGATGATCAAAGAAGTAATCATATCTGAAGTCACCGCTCCAAAACAAGTGCTGGAGGGCGAGATTGAATTAGGCAATGCAGTCCACAATTCAGAAAGCATCATATTGACGGAGGCTGATAGTACTGAAGGACTTAACATTGACATTGCTCTCAAACAGGATGAGGGAGATAGTCCAAGAGAAGAATGCGTTACTTCTGTCAATGGCACCAAACAAGAAAACAACAGTAATACGGATCAACCTAGCATCAGTGACACAAACGTACTAGTGATTGAGCCCGCAGATCAGAATAACAGGATGGAGCCTCCACTAGTAGGGAGGCCACACCTGCAGAGCACAAGTGCTACCATGATTTTAAATTCTGGCGAGCAAAAGATTAAGCAGTCTGATGCTTCCAATAACAATGGAGCTGCAGAACAAACAGAGGGAACGGAAGCTTCTGTATCCAACTCGACAGGCCAACCTTCGAATATTTCTTCTGTGAATATGCTATCTGAAGGTTTTAGCCTGGAAGCAAATGGCACTCTAACTCATGCCAGTGCAAGTACAGTTACAGCTGACTCGTCTCGACTGGCGCTAAAGAAAAAAACTTTTCTTCCTTTGTCAACACAACGTATTTTTGCTCCATACTCTCCCAGGCGTAATGTGCTCCGTTCAGCATCGACAGATTTGTCCTTTCTATCTCCATTGCAAACAGAATCTAATCAGAACTCTGTTCCTTCTACAAGCGGGAGGGATGTTGTTACTACACCTTCAGTGTCTCCACCGCCCCCATCCTCTACATCTCTGAGATCATCCCTAGTAAATCCCCCTCTACGACCAATCAAAACTGTTTCATCTTTACCTTCATCTTCATCATTGGAAGCATATATAGAGATGTCAACTTCCTATTCTCCATTATCACATGTTAACCCTCATCCTCCCTTGATGTCATTATCACCACCTCGACAACCTTACCCAGCAAAGACACATGAAAAAGATTTACATGCAGGTAGTCTATCTTTTCCTGCTTTGCCTGCTTCCAACAGGTATGCATCTCACCCTCCAGCGCCACCCCCACCTCCTCCTTCACGTACTCTTTGTACTAAAATTATTTCAAGCACCTCAATATCTCATCATGCACAAAGAAGAGAAAAAGGGTCTTGCTCCTCTAGTCCTCGTAGACAAACTATTCTCAACCTAGGTTTTTCCTCTCTAACTTTACCATCCAAAAGTAGTATAGTGATGACAGACTTTATCTTAGGAGCCTCTGATTTTATAGACATGGAAGTAACAAACAGAAGAAATATACCAACTGACATGTATGTTCCAACTACCAGTGAAGATACAAAGTATTTCTTTCACATGCCTCATTCTTTATCTCCCAAAACTTCTCAACATAGTACACCACAGCCTCCACCTCTGCTTCCTCTACTGCCACAACTACCATTGCCAATTACAGATAGTGAATCAGTACCACTTATAAGCTCAAAGTCTTCTTCAGATTGTTCATATAAAGAAGCAGCAACACCACCAGGAAAACAACCCCTCTCTCCACCTCCACTTGGAGCAAATGATCCTTCAAGTTCAAAATTTAAAGAGGAAGTACCTCATGAACAGCCTTTAGATCCTCCTTTGGAAGCATGCAAGGAATTCTCGTGGCATGAACTGATCAATGAAACCCCACCCTCCACAGTTCATATAAAAGAACATGGAGCCATTCCAACCCCACCACATCCACCCAGCTGGCATAGGGGAATTTCACCTGCTCATATACTTACACGTCAACCCCGTCACCCACCTTCAACACCACCTGCAGCCCCGCCTTTGCCACCACACTTGTCTTTACTCCCATCTCTAGAACCTTTGCCCTCACCTTCAGTTACACCCTCAACAGAATCCTTGTCATCTCCCCATTTACCTCAAACACCAGCCCTTCATATAAATGATATATCATCCCCGTCTGCCCCACCACCATCTCCACCGCCTCCTCCACCTCCGCCTAGAGAGCATGAAGTAATTTGCCCTTTGCCTCCAATTTCACCTAAAAGGCATGATGTACCCTCACCTCCACCACCACCTCCTTTTGGACAACATCAAGCACTTTTGCCTCCTTCCATTTCCCAGGATCATGTAATAGCTCCACCTCCACCTCTAACAAGGGATGCTGGAATTCCGCTGCCACCACCACCTCCACCTAGAGAGAGCGCTGGGAATTTCCCTCCTCATCCTATTGAAGGAAGCCCATCTCCAACTCTACTAGAATGTCAAGTTAGAGCTCCAATTCCGCCATCACCTCCTTTTTGTGAAGGAAAGGAAAGAATTCCACCTCCAATTTCTCTTGAAGGAAATAAAACAACTCCACAGCCTTCTCTTATTAGAGGACGAGAAGGAACTCCACTGCAAGATGGATTTCAAGGTGGAGCTCCACCTCCAACAGCACCTCTTGGAGTGCATGGAGGGGCTCCATCGCCGCCGCCACCACCTCCTGTAGCATGTCGAGTGGCTCCACCGCCGCCGCCGCCACTTCCCGGAGGATGCGAAGGGCCGCCTCCACCTCCTCTGCTACCTCCTGGTGCACATAGTGGAGCTCCACCGCCGCCACCACTTCCCGGAGGATACGAAGTGGCACCTCCACCTCCTCCGCTACCTCCTGGAGCCTATGGTGGGGCTGCACCGCCGCCGCCGCCACCTCCCGGAGGATATGGAGGGGTACCTCCACCTCCTCCTCCACCTGGAGGAATCGGAGGAGTTCCACCTCCACCACCGCCTATTGGAGGGATAGGAGGTACTCCAACTCCTCCACCTCCCGCAGGATTTCGAGGTGGAGCTCCGTCTCCTCCTCCTCCCGGAGGATATGGCGGGACTCCTCCACCACCTCCTCCTAGAGGGCATGGAGGAGTAGGTGGCCCCCCTCCCCCACCAGGTGCACCTGCTCCTCCAATGCCCCCCGGAATACCTGGTGGCCCCCCTCCACCTCCTGGAGTACCTGGTGGCCCCCCTCCACCTCCTGGTGGACGAGGTGGCCCCCCTCCACCTGGTGTAAGAGGTCTTCGTTCCTTGGGCGCAACCTCACTTACTGTAGCACGGAAGTCATCTCTAAAACCACTGCACTGGGTCAAAGTAACAAGAGCAATGCAAGGAAGTGTATGGGCAGAAATTCAAAAGCAAGATGCTGATAGGTACTCTCTGTTATTTCAACTGTTTGTTTGCCAGAAGATATAAATTCTCGTAACTTGCTCTGATGATCGAATGTCGCTATCAGCTCAATTCTCGCAAAATATATATTTAGTGCATCCTTATTCTGCTAACTAATAGCACCATCTATGCAGCGATTCCGAGTTCGATGTGAGTGAACTGGCATCTCTTTTCACTATTGCTCCAAAGGCAAAAGGTGGCGCAAAAACAGAAGGGGCTGGAAAATCTATTGGTTCCAAAACTGATAAGATTCACCTGGTAACTTGTTCCAGCAATTTCATCTAGCTCTGCTATGCTACTGGATTCTGTAGTGGCATCAAAGTTTATAGTGCATAGCATGTCAGCATCATGAAATTTCCTATATTTTTCCGCACTAAAAAAACTGTAATATCCTTTCAGAGGGCAGGTCCATACAATGTAGACAGAGTGCAGTACTCTATTCAATTTTATAGAATGTCAATTACTTTAGGTTTAAACAAGCATTATACTATGCTTGCTCTTTAACATACTCGCTCCGTCCCAAAAAGCTTGTCTTAGATTTGTCTAGATACGGATGTATCTAGATACGGGTAACATGATATATCACATGTAAGGTCATGCACAGAAGTAGTGTAAACTGTCTCCTCCAAGTTACCATGTGAGACTGAAGTCATGGTAATGTTGAGACCATGCAAGTTGCAACGGCCTTTTTCGTGAACTAAACTTAGTGTAGGGAAAGAACATAGATGGTATTTCACACTCGGTTTTGCATTTGTAGCATGTCTTAATTTTTAGCTACCTCAAAGTATGCTTTTCTGACTCTAAGCTGCTTGCATTGGACTTTTTTAGTTATATTTCCTTTCTGACAACAAAACTTATGTCCTTGTGGTGCAAATAAAAACCCTGAAAGTTTTGTTCATGTCCTTGGAAAATCCACAGATGGATATAAGACGGGCAAATAACACAGAGATCATGTTGACGAAAATCAAAATGCCACTCTCCGAAATGATGGTAAGTATCTCGCTACTAGCTGACGTCTCTTTGTTTCTAGAGAACATGCAAACAGCACATGCACATATTTTCACCGAGTAGGGAGCAGACATGCATACAAGGGAGCTTAGCGGCAAAGTCGGCAAGACAAACGCCATAAGCAACCCTGGTAGGTGGTAGCAAAGAGGGCACATACTGTCATTGGAAGGGCAAACCTGTTGATTGCTCAAGTTCCTTCTAGTTAGTGTAGAAGATCCAGCATAGTTTGTTTTCATCAGTTTTATTGAAGTGTTAGCATGAAGATTGGGTATTAACTCAAATAAATTATCAGTGATGTAGAATAGAGGAGGGGCGTACCAGCCAGTGGCTCAATGTAGTGTGTGTGATGCTGTGCAGCTCACCAGACATGTCTGGCTGCCCTCTTCTAGGTCAGCCCCAATGGGCCTGGGCCACTTGGGCCAGCAATACATGGCCACACATTCAACACTCCCCGTCAAGAGGGGTGATAGATATCTATCATTCCCATCTTGTCACAAGCTAAGCTGCATTCTCTGGTTCCCAGTCCTTTAGTCAAGCAATCTGCAATTTGTTGCCCTGAGCTCACATACCCTATCTTGATAATCTCAGCATCCAGCTTTTCTTTGATAAAGAATCTGTCAATCTCCACATGTTTGGTCATATCATGTTGAATCGGGCTGTTTGCTATATTAATTGCCGGCTTGTTGTCACACCATACATTCATGCAACTGGTCTTCAGTATCTTCAGCTCTTCTAATAGATTCCTTATCCATAACAACTCACTCAGTCCCTGAGACATGGCTCTGTATTCAGCCTCTGCAGTTGATTTGGAAACAACAGGTCGTTTCTTGCTTCTCCAAGACACTAGATTTCCTCCTACAAAGACACAATAGCCTGAAGTTGATCTCGTGTCATCCAGGCAGCTAGCCCAATCAGCATCACAATAACCATCTACAACAAGGTGTCCATAACTCTTGAAAAACAGTCCTTTCCCAGGAGTACCTTTCAAGCATCTCAAGATTCTATGTACCGCCTCAAGATGTTCACTTCTAGGCTCATGCATGTATCTGCTCACAACACTTGCTGCAAATGCAATGCCTGGTCGTGTATGACACAAGTACAACAATCTCCCAACTAATCTTTGATATCTCTCCTTATTCACTGGCTCTCCTGACCGAGCTGTCAGTTTGTGGTTTTGACCTATTGGAGTTGATGCTGCCCAACATCCTAGCATTCCTACATCGCTTATAGGAGATCTAAAGTATACTTCCTCTGAGATAGTGCAATCCCCTTCGCAGACCCAACCACTTCTATGCCCAGGAAGTATTTGAGTCGGCCCAGATCTTTGACTTCAAAGGCCTTACCCAAACACTCTTTCAGTCTTGCTATTTCTTCTTTGTCATCCCCTGTGATAATAATATCATCCACATATATGGCAAGTATAGTGATTTTCCCTTGTTTATGTCTGTAGAACAGTGTATGACCACCGTTACACTGCCCATACCCCATACTACATACAACACGTCTGAACTTGTCAAACCATGCTCTCGGAGACTGTTTCAGACCATACAGAGATTTCCTTAACCTGCATGCCTTGCCAACAGTCTCAGACGTAGAGAAACTGGGATCTCCATGTAGACCTCCTTCAGGTCCCCATGCAAGAAAGCATTCTTCACATCAAGTTGATATAAGGACCGCTCGAAATTCACTGCACAAGAGATCTGGATCCTCAGTGATCATCTTTGCTACTGGAGCAAAGGTCTCATCATAGTCAATGCCGTAGGTCTGGCTGTACCCCCTCGCCACAAGCCTGCTTTGTACCTTTCAATCTTCCCTTCTGCATTCTGCTTCACAGTGTATACCCACTTGCAGCTGACTGCCTTCTTTCCTGTTGGAAGAGGTGTTAGTACCCATGTCTTGTTCTTACATGATGCCTCCAGCTCCTCTATCATAGCTGCTCGCCACTTTGGATCCACTTTTGCTGCCTTCCAATCAGTTGGAAGAGACACCAGCTGAAGAGAAGCAACAAATGCTTTGTGGCTCGAGATAATGCTTCATAGGAAACATAATTTCCAATATCATTGGCATCGAACCCATACTTTGGCGCTGGTATCCCTGATTTTTCTCGAGTACCTTTTCTCAAAGCAATTGGCAAGTCTTCTGTGTCAGATGAGCTTGCATTGCTACCTTGCTGCTCCCCCCTGCATCTGTGTTGGTGGCTCCCCCTGAACATGATGCTGTCGTCTTGAATAAACTTGAGGATTGCGCTCCTCATTCACCTTCTGCCACCTATGGGAATCATCACCTTGCTTCCGTGAATACACCTTTAGCTGCTCCTCTTGCTCTGCTGTCCACCTCGGTACACAACCGATCTGGGTGGGAGTACTGTCTGCCTGACTCGGCACCCCATCAGTCACAATCGGTCCTTCACTCTGTGGTGTTATCATTTTCTGGGGCTGCTGCTCGCTTCGCTGTACCGGAATATCACCCTCAATTGGTTGCTGCAGCACTGAATCGGCACCACCACCACTCTCCCCCTCTTGACCTGTCACAGTAGACTGGGTATGACTTTCAAAGTTTCAAGTAATCCACTAAGATCAGTTTTCTCACCATAAAATGGTTCGGATTCCCTAAAGGTGACATCCATGCTCACAAAGGCCCTCCGTTCAGATGGACTCCAACACTTGTACGCGATGTACGCGCCAACTGCGCCAGCCCATGGATGCTTTGCGGGGACTTCAACTTGATCTATCGAGATGAAGACAAAAACAACGGGAACATCAACAGACGCATGGTGGGACGCTTCCGCCGCGTTCTCAATGACCTCGCGCTTAAGGAGGTTTACCTCAACGGTAGGCGATACACTTGGTCGAATGAGCAGACCCCGCCCACGCTGGTTCACCTTGACCGTGTCCTCTGCACTGCGGACTGGGAGGAGCGGCACGGAGAGTGCCACCTTCGCTGCCTTGCCTCGGTTGTCTCCGATCATAGACCGCTCCTGCTTGACTGCTCGCCATTGCCCCCGGCGCATCGGCGCTTTCATTTCGAGGAGTACTGGACGCGCATTGCGGGCTTCCAGGACGTGGTTGCGGCTGCTTGGAGTTCGGTGGACGACCCGAGCCCGTTTCGCCGCATCATGCGGCGCTTGCAGGCCACCGCGCGCATGCTCACGAGCTGGAGTGCTCGCGCCGTGGGCAACATCCGCGACCAGCTCGCGATCTCGCGTGAGCTGCTCCTGCGCCTTGACTCGGCCCAGGAGATCCGCCAACTAACACCCCACGAGGACTGGCTCCGCCAACAGGTCAAGCTGTCATATCTTGGCCTGGCTTCGCTGGAGCGAACTTTGGCGCGATAGCGCGCGCGCATCTCTTCTCTCAAAGATGGCGACGCCAACACATCCTTCTTCCATCGCCAGTGCACCTATCGCAAGCAGAAGAACATGATCCACTCCCTGATGGTTGACGGCACCGTGCTCACCGATCATGCGCGCGCACTTCGACTCCCTGCTCGGGACCGATCACCCTCGAGATTGCGCCCTTGACTTGCAGCACATCATCGAGTCGACCGTCCTCGACGACCTGGAAGCCCCATTCAGCGAAGACGAGATTTGGCAAGCAATAAAGCGCCTACCAGCGTGCAAGGTGCCCGACCCTGATGGCTTTACCGCGGAATTCCTCCGATCCTGCTGGCCCGTCGTCAAGCATGACTTCGTCTGCGCCTTCCAGCAGCTCCATGCGCTCCGGGGACGAGGATTCAGCTGCCTGAACCAAGCGCTGCTCACGCTGATCCCAAAGCGCGCTGACGCTGCCAGCCTGTTTGACTACAGGCCCATCAGCCTAATCCACCTCATCACCAAGATCTTCGCAAAGATGCTATCCCTCCGCCTAGCGCCCAAGCTGAATGACTTGATCAGTCCCATCCAGAACGCCTTCATCCTCGGGCGCAGTCTCCACGACAATTTCTTGATCGGGCGACAGTTGGCGCGCCTCCTCCACCAGCTAGGAGCCTCGCGCATCCTCAAGCTCGACCTCACCCGCGCCTTCGACTCTGTCTCGTGGCCCTTTCTCTTCGAGGCCCTGCGTCAATACGGATTCGGCGACCGCTTCCTCGGCTGGATCGCGATCCTGCTATCATCGGCCAGCACCCGAGTCCTTCTTAATGGCGCGCCTGGACCTGCGATCTGGCATCGATGTGGACTCCGCCAGGGTGACCCTGTGTCACCGCAGCTCTTTGTGCTTGCTGTCGACACGTTGGGGCGCTTGTTCCGCCGAGCTGCTGAGCTCAACGTTCTGCAACAGCTGCACCCCCGTCGCGCGATTCCCATCATCTCGCTTTATGCCGACGACGTCATCCTCTTCTGCCACCCCTCGCCTAGCGATACATTGGCGGTCAGAGAGATCCTGCAGCTCTTCGGCTGTGCGTCAGGCCTGCGTGTCAACTTCCAGAAGAGCACGGCCACGATAATCCGTTGCGCGGACGATGAGGTCGCCCCAGCCGTCGCGACCCTGGGATGCCCCCTCGTGGAGTTCCCCATCACATATCTGGGCATCCCCCTCACCTTGCGACGCCCGACGGCCGCCCAGCTGCAGCCCGTCGTCGACAAGACTGCCGGGAAGCTACCCACTTGGAAGGCGCACCTCATGAACAAGGCTGGTCGCCTCGCCTTTGTCAAGTCCGTCCTCAGTGCAATTCCCCTGCATCAGCTCCTTGTGCTCGCGCCGCCGAAGAAAGTCTTCAAACTCCTTGAGAAGATCCAGAGAGGATTTCTTTGGGCTGGCCGTGCCGATTCTCAAGGCGGCAATTGCCACGTGAATTGGCGCCGCGTCTGCCGCCCTACCAGCCTGGGCGGCCTTGGCATCCACGACCTGGAGCGCACGGGCCTCGCCTTGCGCACTAGATGGCTCTGGTTGGCACGCACTGATGGAAACAGAGCATGGGCTGGCCTCGACCTCCAATTCTCAAGCGAGGAACGTGCATTCTTTTTCGCGTCCACCTCCATGCTCATTGGCGATGGTCGACGGGCATTGTTTTGGGAGGACCGCTGGATCAATGGGCGATCCATCTCTGAGATCGCTCCTCAGTTGTACGCCCTCATCCCCAAGCACAGACGCAAAAGCAGAACAGTGGCAAACGGTCTTCAAGCGCACCAGTGGGCTTCAGACATACATGGCACTCTTGGCATCCAAGAGATTGGCCAATACTTGCTAACCTGGCGGGCCATCGCGCATACCACCCTCTCTGCTGAACCGGACCAACTCCAATGGAGGTGGAATGCTTCAGGCACATACACCGCACAGTCCGCGTACCTAGCCACCTTCCATGGCTCTGCATTCTGCCCGGCATGGCAGCTTACCTGGAAGAGCTGGGCACCTCCGCGAGTGAAGTTCTTCCACTGGCTCGCTAACTTGGGACGCTGCTGGACGGCCGATCGCCTCGCCCGCCGCGGATTGCCGCACCCTCCTCGCTGCCCGCTCTGTGATCAGATGCCGGAATCGATGAACCACCTGATCCTGGAATGCTCCTTCACCAAGCAGGTTTGGCATGACGTCCTGTCTTGGCTGCACCTACCTTGCAGCGCGCCTAATGGTGAGGGCTCCCTATCTATCTAGTGGCGCACAGCGCGGCAGGCCACGCCCAAGCCGATGCACAAAGGGCTCACAACCGCAACGCTGCTGATCCCTTGGATGACATGGAAGCATCGCAACGATTGCGTCTTCAATGCCGCAACACCATCGACTAGCGTCTTGGTAGCAAGGATCAAGGAAGAAGCTGCGCTTTGGGCAACCGCAGGTGCTCAAGGCTTGCGTGTCATCCTCCCACAGATCTGGGACGTCCACTGATGTTTTTTTTGTGTTTTGCCTGTCTCAGAGCCTCCTAGGAGGATGTAACAAACTACTCCCTCTGTCCCAGAATATAAAAACGTTTTTTACACTATGCTAGTGTTAAAAACGTTCTTATATTTTGGGACGGAGGGAGTATCTCTCTTTTCAATATAATGAAACGCAAAAGTCTTTTGCGTTTTCTCGAAAAAAAAAACTTGTAGCCGTGCTGCCCAGTGAAGATACACTTGACAGCCTGTGGATCCAATTTGCCCACAGATGGCTTGTGATCCCTGACAAAGCAGACACAACTGAACAGCTTGGGAGGAACCACACAATCATTCTTTCCCAGAAGTAACTCAGAAGGTGACTTCATACCCAATACTCTCGATGATGTGCGATTGATCAGGTGTGTCGCAACCATCACTGCTTCACTCCACAAGAATTTTGGCACATACATTGTAAACATCAGTGATCGAGCAACCTCCAGAATATGTCGATTCTTCCTTTCTACCACTCCATTCTGAGGAGTGTCCGGACATGAGGTTTGATGCAAAATCCCTTGCTCTGATAAGAAAGTCCCAAACACTTTGTTCACATACTCGGTGCTATTATCACTTCTTATCACATGCACCTGAACATTGAAGTGATTTTTCACATAGGCATTGAAAGTCTTGAAGCATTGGAAAGTTTCATCCTTGTGACGCATTTAGATCCATGTCATACGTGAGTGGCAATCAATAAAGGTCACAAAATACTTTGCACCACTAACTGACACCACCGGACTTGTCCACACATCCGAGTGAACAAGCATGAATGGGGATATACTTCTAAGTCCCTTACTCACATAAGACGTCTCGTGTGTTTTGCAAACTCACACGCATCACATTGCAGCTTGTTATTATCTAGTCCATGCATTACATCAGGAAACAGCTGGAACATTTTATCAAAGGATACATGCCCCATTCTGTAGTGATGTTTCATGGCCCCAGACTCTTCCACAATTGCCGCAAACACTGGGCTGCCCACCACCTCGGTCCCCAGCAGCCGGTCCTGACCCACAGCGCAGACCCGCACCTCCCGTGCAGCAACAGCACCAGCAACCACCCGAGCAGCCTCTCTTCCTCTTCAGCCGCCCGAGGACGAGGAAGAGCTCGAGCAGGGGTTCTGCCTCGGGTCCAAGAAGCAGCCACCCGCGCAGCCCCGCCTGTCCGCTCTCCGCGTCGCGCGCGCAGCACGCCGCCACCGCCGCCGCCGATTTGAGCCCCCGCCGCAGCCTCCTCGCCGGACCCCACCGCCGGCCAGCTACTAGACGATCGTGGCGTCTGATACCAGGTAGAACAGAGGAGGGGTGTACGAGCCAGTGGCTCAATGCAGTGTGTGTGATGCCGTGCAGCTCACCAGACATGTCTGGCTGCACTCTTCTAGGTCAGCCCCAATGGGCCTGGGCCACTTGGACCAGCAATACATGGCCACACATTCAACAAGTGAGTTATAGGGAAATTTAGTTTTGCCACCGGGTTCTTTCACCCGAAAATTTGCTTGGAAGTTCTTTGCATATTTGTTTTTCAGAATCACATTCTTTTGGTGAACTTGAGAACTCAGTTCATGGCCTAAAGCTTTTAAAATCCCATCTCCCTGTTTTTTACGTGAACTTTACACCAATTTAATTCTGGTTTTTTAGCGAGTTGAGTCAATAGTCAAATAAGTTTAAAGTGTGCTGTTAATTCAGGAAATCTTCCCGCAAAAATAATAATCAGGAAATCATTCTCTTTTTTAAATTAAGTCACGTGACTGCATATATTTTTTACATAGTAATTGTACTTTCTCTACCGATATGTCTTTACTTTCTCTGCTCATAATAGAGTGCTGCTCTGGCCTTGGACGATTCAGTTTTAGACGCTGATCAGGTTGAAAATCTCATAAAGTTTTGCCCAACAAAAGAGGAAATGGAGCTTCTAAAGGTTGTTTCCAAACTAACACTTCCTTGAATTTTCCCCTTGTCTCTAGTATAATCATGAACAATTTTTTTCTACCTATTTTGTAAATTTGGCTGGCAGAACTTTACAGGAGACAAGGAAACTCTTGGAAAATGTGAACAGGTAAATCTATATCTTTTGGCTTACACGCATTACTCTAATGCAAATATCATGTTTCATCTAAGTTTACCTGCTTATCACATAATTTATAGCTTCCTTCTCTTATATATTTCTCTGGTCATATTTTATCTGAATTGAAGTTTTAAATGACATTTTACATTTGTACCTCAGTTTACCTTACTATTTATCTTTTTCCTATATATGCAGTTCTTTCTAGAATTGATGAAGGTGCCAAGGATTGAATCTAAGTTTAGGATATTTGCTTTCAAGATTCAGTTTCAGACACAGGTCATACACCGTTAAGTTTTAGAGATTAAGGTCATTTGTGTTGTTCATGGCTTTCTCACTCTCCACTTATTTATTTCCTGCTTAGATTAGGGATGTTAGAAAGAATTTGCTGACCGTGGCATCGGCTTGTGAGGAGGTAAACATTCTAACAACTAAGGTTTCTCACGTTCAGTATTCATGTTTAGCACGCGAGAACTCATTTCTGATATGCCAATCAGCTCAGAGGCTCTGAGAAGCTGAAGGTGATCATGAAGAACATTCTGTTAATTGGGAACACATTAAATGAAGGGACACCAAGAGGTAGTGTCTTCGCTGATTTCTAACTATCCTATTAGACTATTAGTTGGGAAGAATGCTCCAACTATCTATTGTACGGTACTATTTTGGGGAGTAGATTGAAACTGTATCAATACCAGTTTATTGCATCTTCAGGGTTTTTTGTTTACCAAACAATTTTATCCTCTGCCTCGTACCTTTTTAATTTCAATTTCAATTTCTTTTTTGCTATTCCCTTGCAGGCCAGGCTGTTGGTTTCCGCTTGGATAGTATCCTAAAACTTGTAGAGACCCGTGCAACCAGCAGTAGAACAACACTAATGCACTTTCTTTGCAAGGTATGGAAATAATTGGCCGACATTGATTGATTAAAAAATGAGGAAAATAATATTATATAGTTAGCTGATTCATGGCAATCCACGTAGAACCCCAATCCAGATCATGCAAACTAGTTTGTGGTTTGGCAATGATCTGCTTTGTGCCAGTTGAGAATGGGGGATGGCAAACACCATTGACAATAACCTGATGGCAAGGTGCAGTAGAGGATGGATGCTCGAGAGTCGATAGGCAAAGTGAGAACAAGGAGGGGTGCTTGATTGGCAGGGGCAGGCCCACCTCAATTCGAAATGAATACACAATTTCTTTTGTGTAAACATACATGTGTATTGGCATATAAACTGATAAATAGCCTAAAACGACTCAACAGCCTAAATAGGCTTTATCTCTTGCCTCCCATGCCCCACCTGCCATCCCATGAAGTCCCGTGGTGCTCTCAGCGCTTCCTGATCTCACCTGGCCATCTGATGACTGGTAATTCACAGCGCTCTGGCTCGAGAGGCAAATCCGAACATTCCATGGGTTAGCCTGGTATAGTGATATTATGATGACAACAGCACCCCCATCCTTCCACTCGTGTGGGTTCTTTTGGTGGCATGATGCCTTCAGCCTCGTGACAAGTACAAAAGAATCGCCAAATATTAATAGAGGCGACAAAAAAAATCCTTTTTAATTGATCCTTGAATTGAGCGGCCTCTCTGTTAGGACAACAGCATCACCTCCTCCTTCCACTGATGCGGGTTCTTTTTGGTGGTGTTGATGTCTTCGGCCTTTGCAGGGGCGGAGCTAGCATGTGGTCAATGGTGTCAAATGACACCAATGATTTTTCGCTAGCCTACTTTAGAGGTAACAAAATACTCTTTACAAATACGCAATGCTACCACTATACTTACAAATATGACACCAGCAATAATTTTTTCTGGGCAAAGGCCGGAGCTCAAGGGCTCAGGGTCGTTTTGCCATCATCCTGGGATGTCCACTGAGCCCCTGACGGCTGTGTAAAACTGCCTCCTAGGAGGATGTAAATTCCCTCTCTTTCCAATTCAATGAAACGCAAAAGCCATTTGCGTTTTCTCGAAAATAATTTTTTCTGGCTTCGCCCTGGGCCTTTGTGACAAGTAAAAAAGAATTGCCAGATGTCATTAATAGAGGCGGCAAACATCTCCTTTGTATGTGATCCTTGAATCGAGCGGCCTCCCTGTGAGCTTTATGCCAGACTTCACTCTTTCACCATAAATGACCAGCTTAGCTTTTTGGATGATCAGCCTAGCTGTCAATATCCTTCACATGTTTCACCTTCTGCTTTCTAGTCAAGCCTACAATGAGCTGCTTTACCTTCATCAACATCTTAACAGAATGTCAGAATCTACCTTCATGATCTCAGTAATGATGTCTGGAGCTGCATCTGGGGTCAAAAAATTGTCCAAGGTAAAAACTAAATAAGTCTCCAAGGATCACCAAACCCATGTCATCTTAAATGGCTCTGGGCCTGCAACTGCAAGTGCAATCCTAAAGTCAAGGCCTTCTCCTGGCTCCTACTCCAAGACCGACTTAACACCGGAGACATGTTAATCGGAAGGAACTAGATTTGACAGTTCCACCTGCGTGCTTTGTGGACACGATACTCTAGAAACTCACAATGTGTTATTGTAAATGTAGACGCGGACCTTAGAATCACAATGTGTTATAAATTTGAAGAAACCAATCGCCAATATTTTTCTTGGTTCATGGCTTCATGCTGCATATTGTGCATTCATACAGTATGCTTCAAAACTTAATGACTGGTTTAAGTGTTCTTCAGTCCCTTGCAGGAAAGTCACCAGAACTACTGGATTTTCATGAGGATTTAGTTAGCTTGGAAGCTGCTTCGAAGGTATTGTGCATGCTGACTAATATGGATGACTTACATTGATAATATTTACTAAATATTCTGGAGTTATTTAAACAGTTGCAATTGAAAGCATTGGCGGAGGAACAGCAGGCAGTTGTAAAAGGGCTAGAGAAAGTTGAACAGGAACTAACTGCTTCAGAAAGTGATGGGCCAGTTTCTGATGTTTTTCGGAAGGTACATTTCCCATCCTTCTGAGACCATTTGCTTTTAATGAAGTGTTTTGGTAGCTATTTTGTATTTTTCAATATTTTCTTGTATGGTGCTCTATATATTTGTTGCTTCAATGCAATGTAGACTTTAAAGGAGTTCCTTGATGATTCTGGTGCTGATGTACGTGCCCTATCAGCACTCTACGCTGATGTAGTAAGCCTTTCGTGCCCCTCCCTGCTTTCATTACTAATAGTGTACACTTCAAATTTGCCCACTTTTGACGTACAAGTGCTGACAGGGTAGAAGTGCAGATGCACTTTCCCTTTATTTTGGAGAAGACCCTGCAAAATACCCTTTTGAGCAAGGTAATTTCCATGCCAAATTATCAATTGAATCAGTCTATGTGAGATGGTTCTGAATGAATGTATATTTTATATTTCCTCCTTTTCCAATTATGCTTGTGAAGTTTTAGTGAAGATAGTGTGTTGTGACCATTGATGCACTAAGATGATAGAGTGAGAAACTAGAGACTATGGATGTGTTTGGTCTGATTTAAAATGGTATAGGCAGACTGCACCTGCCCTTCACCAAGACAACACTACATTTTCAGTTTTTCTTCTGCAATAAGTTAATTGACGCTTCATCTGGAAGTGTGGAGCCAGGGCTCAGAAAACTTCTTGAGGTTCATTGGTTGATGTTATAACAAGCTAAAGGCGAGATTTTGAACCTCGGCTGGATTAATGAGGATTCTCTCCGAAGTACTCCTAGCTAGACTTCTTTGTGGTGATTTTGGCTTATTGCTACCTGTCCCCAGTTTTATCAATACTGGTTGAGTGGTTGCCTGGTTGGGATCACCATTTACCTGATCGTCTGATCTGCTTGACTAGCTTGCTTATTTGCCTCTAGAATACTCCTATAGTTTGCTCCTTATCAGATCTGCTGTAGTTAATTTCCCTCTTCAGTTTTCTCTCTTTGAGCCAGTAAATATCAAATGGCAAACATACATGTCTATGAACTACAACAGTTCCTTTTATGCGATTTATGACCTGCTTTATCATTTAATCCATGTTAAATGTCTTTCTTTCACTTTGAAATTAAAAAATGGCATCAATGTCCTGAACTCCTCCTTGCATGTCCTCATCTATCTCCAAAATAAAGCAAGCATTTGCTAGTAATTCGATATCCCTCTTATCTCTTACTCATACTGAATCTTGAAAACTACGCAGTTGCTTCCACCCTTCTGACCTTTGTGGGGTTATTTCGGAAGGCGCATGAGGAGAATCTCAAGCAGATCGAGGCTCAGAGGAAGAAAGCGCTGAAAGAAGCGGAAAAGGAAGCAAGCCAGGACAGAACTCCTGTAAAATTGAAAGATGGAAATGTAGGATCACCAAGGTCGCCCTTCAAATGATATCTGTCCTGAAACTTGGATACGGTCATCAGTTTTTCCTCAGCAGACGACCTCTGCCAGCCATGCAGATCTTCAGGAGGCTCGACTGTCGCCAGATGCATGACTTCCTTGGGGACATCTCATGCCTACAAGACAAGGTAACATACAATTATGCATATGCTCTGTTTCATCCTAACTCGTGAAATGTTCTTCTCGGTATAACCCTAACCTAGAATCACTTATTTGGTTTCGTACAGATACTTCCAGTTGGACATCCACGTTTGATAGCCCATGACACTGTACAAAGCTAACCCAGCACCTAACGTAGGTCCATGTGTACAGATTTCTTATTAGATTTTCCCCCATTTGTTTTACACTAGCAGTAGCAGCAGGAGTAGGCCAGTGGTTGTAAACTAGGAAAATGAAAAGAATGTAAGCAATGATTTGTAGTCTAGAAGAAATAGAAAAGGATTAGTGTTGTTACCACAGGAAATTTTCCAACCAACAGATTAGGCGGTTTTGAAACGATAGACAGGTTGACACACATCACTATAGCTCAACCAGGTGATTCTACAATATGTATACTGATCTTTGTGTAACCGCTTTGCACAGTCATGCTTTCGATTTGTTGCCAAATCATGCATCGAGGTGCTTGTGCATGAACCCTGTCTTGAAAGAGCAAAATATGCGGTTTGTTCTCCTGATCAACTGAAGTGATAGCTTCAGTGTTTTTGTCTGATGATGTGCAAAACGGGAAATGGTCCTCTGTTGCTAATTCACACTGCACTCTCTTCTCTTCTGCTCCCTCCTCTGTCCCCTAATCACCCATTTCATCTGTGGTGTATGGAACTGCATTTTATGTTGTAATTGTTCTTTTTTTGTGGTCCTTGTAACTGCATTTTCCGTTGAAGTTACAGCATTGCTGGCAAAAAAGTTCTGCCTTGAGACTGGCAGTAATGCTGCACTTTCAATGCTCCGTATGCTGAAACATAGAAATTTAAACCTGACAGATGTGATCACCAGGGCAGAGCTTGAGATATTCTTCTGTACTATAGTGTCTTCAACAACGGTCCATGTGAAACAATTTTCAACCAAAAAAGTACAGAATGTTGAACCAAACCATATCATTCTTCGTTTCTTTCCTCTTTTTTTTGCACGGTGCAAAATCCACTGGTTATTTATTTCAGTTTGACGGAGTATTTTTTTTCTGCTGTACAATAGAACCATCTTTTACATTTCATTTCCATGCCAACATAAAAAAAAGGAAACAAACGAACAAAACTATTCAGGAAAAAAGGGAAATAATGTAGAGCTATCCCAGTTTACTACTGTATAGTGCATGTTTCTCTGGACCGTCTGATGAGACCCTCCCAAGAGTTTCTCAGAATCACAAAGCTACGCGGCTATTGTCTGACTATGCCTGGAGGTCGCCCTTCTCCTCGGGCTCCAGCTCTCTCAGCTCATCGGCCTCGCTCCTCCTGCAGCTCCGGTAGAACATGCAGCTGACGATGATCTCCAGCACCACGCAGAGCGCGTGGATGTATGCGATCGAGAAGGCCTCGCCGGCGACGCCCGGCGCCAGTCTCCCGGCCTTCCGGCGCTGCGACACCACCCGCAGCTGGAACAGCGCCTCCGCCGCCGCCATGCCCAGGTTGGTGGGCAGCGCCAGCGCCAGCGCGGTGGGCACGCGGTCCCTGATGAGGACGCACGCGCGCAGCACCGCGGCGTGCCCCGCGCAGCGCTCCTCCATGGCGGCCACCACGACCGCGAGGTTGCAGACGACGGTGGCGACGCCGACGGCCACGGAGTAGGCGATGGCGCCCGCGGCGGAGAGCGCGAGCGTGGACGCGCGGGAGGTGAAGCCCAGCAGGTCGGCCGCGCCGAAGGCCAGGAAGAGCAGCGAGAAGGCGGCGGCGTTGGCGGAGAGCATGGCGAAGGAGCCGACGAGGTGCGTGGCCACGAGCGCCGGGTACGCGCGCGCCACGGCGCCGCAGGGCGGGAGCGACATGCGCCCCCGCCGCCGCCGGTCGTGCGCCGGGTCCGCGCGGAGCACGCCGGCGACGCAGGCCTTGGCGAGCAGCAGGACGGTGAGCGCCACCGGCAGCGTGGCCGCGTAGGTGAACACGGTCTGCGACAGCTTGCCGTTGAGCAGCGCGAAGAAGGGCGACGGCGGGAACCCCGCGGCGTGGAACATCCCCCGGAGCCGCGACGACACGCCGCGGAGCACCGCCCCCGACGAGGAAGACGACGACGACGCGGCGGCCTGGGACGCGAGCACGGCCGCGGAGAAGGGCAGCGCGAGCATGGCCGCCACGGGGCTGAAGCAGTGGTAGCCGTTGAAGAAGGCCGCCACGGCCGCCCTCATCACCCTCCCGGCCTTCCACGACGACGCGCCGCCATACCCACCAGTCAGCAGCCCTCCCCTCCTCACCATGACGACGTGCGGACGGGGCGATAGAGAGGTCGGGCACAGGCAGCAATGAGTAATGCGGTGCTGTGTTGTGTAGCTCGAGTGGCGGAGTTTTTATGGTTGGTTGCGATGGTTGGCGGGAGGTCAAGAGAGGAGGAAGGAGGAGGAGTGTGTGTGAGTTGATCCGGGCCAACCACCGGCGGAAGGAACTGACACCGTAACTGCAAGAGGAAGAAATCAGAAATGGACAGGAGGACCGGAGAAGAAGCAAGCAATCCACTCCTATGCCCAATTTAATATATATAGTACTGTGTGCGAGTACCAATTAGGCTAGAAATTAATCATCGCCATTTTTATCAGACGATGAGGCTGGCTGTATATCCACCGCGTGTTTCTTTCCTTTTCTTTCCGTTCCTTGCCTGTTATATGTGCGTACAAAAGAGGCGCATTGTGTTTGCCAAATGAGAAAAAGAAAAGAAGAGGGGCGCATTGTAGGCGACGTGCGTGCGTGCGTCGGGTGCAAGCTAGATACTAGCTAGGTTGGCGATGGATGCATGCAGATCGAGCTAGCGGTGCGGGTGACGACGAAGGGGTTTCTTGCATCACATCCCACTCAATGGAGGGATATGTGTGCAGCTTTCGGACGGACGTGGAGGGGGCCTGGCGGTGGAACCGTGGCAGCGATGGTTCCGACGTTGCATATGCCGTGCGTTTCAAGTGCCTGCCTGTCCACAAGGGCGCTCAGCATCATGTGTGATGTGTCTGTGTTTTTTTTTTACTTTACATTATTATTATTACTGTCTCGGTCAAGTTATTTTAGCCCCTCGATTCCATATGTTTACTTTATACCTAAATGATAAGTGTCACAAGTATGGCACATAGTAACACCGTCCTGGCGTTTTTTTAACTAAAGCCCTGTTCGGCAACCTTCCAAGAAAGGGAGAGCGCGCGGAGCGTGGTTCTAACCCCTCCTTCAATCGTAATTGCACGTAGCTCCGCTCCGAGCCGGCGTTGCGGAGCGGAGCGGAGAGATGCTGAACGCTCCCTAAAATTGCCATCCGAAAAAAAACAAAGCCCTAAAAAACTAAAACTTGTCATACAAATAGAAAGTTGACATGCTTCACAACTAAAGCTGCTATCCTTGACTAATTAAAGTACCATAAAAAACGTTAAGGTGGAATTGCTTCGTGCCACACATGTGACATTTATCATTTGCCAAAATGATAAGTGCGACTTATCAGGTCCCTTTACCCAAATGATTTAACCTTTTTTCAGCGAAGGAGCAGAAACTTTGTATTAAACAAACTAGCATTATAATTAAATTCATGAACAGAAAAGAAAATACAATCCAGTCCGACGGCATACACACCATCGGGCCGGAAAAAAAGCCGAATGAACCATTATTGCAACTCCCATCCGGTAACTGGGGCCCGACATGCACATCTCGAGCGACGAGGCTGGCGGAGGATGAGGAGGCCGACAATCTATCGACGGACCGGAGCAGGGATGGCAACATAGGAAGAGCCCTAACCGCCTTTGGCTTGCATCTGTTTGCATGCATGCCCTAGAAACGCTTTTCGCCCGCGACTCGTGTCACCAAGTCATATTCTCTCTCTTTTTTGTTAGTCAAGTGAAAATCAACTCAATTGAAGTGCTTACAAATATTCTAGCTAGATTTAAAATAGCAATTGAAAAATTAAGTACTCACTAGCCAACCGCCCAAATTTCAGCTCATTTGCACAAATGTATTAGGAAAAGAATATCACGTTTTTATTTGCTACTTCAATTTCTTTACCGAAGTTTGAAACTATTCAGAAAGTCCAAACTTTTTACGAAAAATAAACCACAACTCAGTATGTCGGTTGTTTAAATTTCAGCTCATTCGCAGTGACAACTTGGAAGAAAATCTTTTTTGAGTTGGTATCTCAATATTTGAGACAAATTCCGGACCATTCAATTTTTTTTAAGAAAATAGAAAAAATCAAACATAATTTATTGAGCTGGTTGTTCAAATTTCCGCTCGCGCACATTTTAGGAGAAAATTGCTTTTGAAGTCACTACCTCAAATTCTGATGTGGACAAAGAGGAGGATGAAGATAATGTACAAGCTGAAAGAGGCTGGAAATTTAAACAATATTAAGAGTTGAGGAAGGAGGTAAACCTCATCATGGGCAGCCCAATCCGATGACCCGGTCGGAGAGGTGTCTTAGACGGTTTCACGCAAAAGGGCTAATCTAGACTTATTCTCTTCAGGGTAAAATTTATATGGGTGTAAAGGAGCGAAATTCAGGAAAGTTCCCAACTGCTCCCGAGCACAAATGAGCTCGTGATGAACAGTAAATCTAGAAGAAAAAAAATCAAAAAATTATGATTCTTTTAGCAAACTTTGACAAATGTTTTGAGTGCCTGCAAAGTTCCACCATGGAAGACATTCGTGAAAGTGGCGGCAAAAGAAATCAACACTCCAAAATGTTTTTGAAAATGGCATTTTGGAGCATCGATCTTATTTTTTTTCCATGACTTACACTAATGTGATTTCAAAGATGAAAATTTGTAAGCACTCAAAACATTTGTCAATGTTTTCCCTACAAAATAAGATTTTTTTATTTTTTAATGCTTTTACTATTTTTGAAAGATAATATTTTTACTATTCATCTAGGCTCATTTGAGCTCGAGCTAAGAATAGTCGTGTCCTAAAATTCATGAATTCACTTGTAGCATGCACTACATTGAAGCAATATTTCCCCTTTTCCACAATATATTAGAATTTTGGATGCATAGAAACGATGGACATGCTGTGCGCGGAAAAAGAATAGGGGACACACACAACAACAAAAAAATGTCCGCTGGGGTCAAAGTGGGACGACGGAGTCCAACTGTCACTCTCGCTGTTGGGTGAAATTAGGTCAGACACCGAATTCCACCACCGGCCCATGCACTCAATTGGCGGTTACCACGGTTGATCATTTTGATACTATAATATAATCAGTTGGCCTAGTGCTGGTGCTGGTTCTCCAGCTTTATTTACCCAACATTAGACTATTATTATTAGTTTATCTGGATGGAGGTTAGTTATGTTGCTTGCTTGCATGTGCTTCACTTGGAATGGAAGCTACCTCAGACTCTTCAGAGTCATACGCAACTATAGCCATCTATTATTTTTTATTTTCATTTGAGGAACGAGCACTTGCATGTAGTTGACAAATGATAAGGCAACATGCCTGTGTAAATTAAAATTAAGGGTTGAGGCAGCATGCATATGATATCCCTAACATGCTATCTATTTCAAAATATGTTTTGTTTAATGTGATTCCTTCCATTATCCGACCCCCACTTGAATATCGGATACCTTTTCTTAATCTGGCATCTTTGAATATTTTTTTCATGGGGTTTCAGTTATTTGGAATTTTTTCCTATATGGTTGTTCCATTTGAAGATTAGGACATCTGTGATTTTTAGCCATCTGTTATTTTATTTTGGTTCCTACTGCTGAACCATGACATATCTGTATTTATTACCGACTGATTCTCCTATCATCTCTAGCTTTGTATAGGTTAACTTCTAAAGATATTGTAGGGTTAGTTGGCTTGTCACGCAAGACATTACTTGTATATATTATAACAGACTCTGATGAATACAATTAAGTTGCATCCTATAGTCTTCTACATGGTATTATAAGTTTTCTTCCGATCTCCATCGCTTCCGCTCTAGGCCGCCGCCGCCTACTCCTCTTCTGCCGCCGCCGCTTCCTCCCAAGCTGCCGCCGCTGCACCTAAACCCTAATCCTCCCACGCCACCGCCGCTGCTTCCTCTCTAAGCCGTTGTCGCTGCACCCATCTAAAACTCTAACCCTTCTAGGCCGCCGCCGCCACCTCTCTCCTCAGCCGCCGCGGCCACCCTCCAAACCTACCCTCCCGCTGCCGCTCTTGTCCAAGCCACCGCCGCACCTTCAACATGGTTGGTTCCGCTTCCTCCCTCGCCAGCTCCACCACCGTTCTCGCCTTCACCTCCGATCACCTCAACGAACTTCACATCAAAGACCATGTCCCCGATGTTCTCAAGCTCGACTCCCCATCCTACAATGCATGGCGCACCTACTTCGCGCTACTTTTCCGCTCCTACCACCTCATCGATCATGTTGATGGGAGCATCGACATCCGCGACATGAAAGGTGACGACGAGTGGCTGGCCGTCGACGCATGCATCGTCAAGTGGATGTTCCTCACGATCTCGCGAGGGTTCTTCGACATCGTGAACTGCCGTGACCCATCCGCGCACGTCATCTGGACGCGGCTTTGCGACCTCTTCATCGACAATCAGCTCCAACGCCGCATGTTCCTCCAAGGGGAGTTTTTCACCATGCAGCAAAACGATCTCACAATCGACGAGTACTGCACGAAGCTGAAAGTACTCTCCGATGAGCTTCGCGACGTCGGCATGGTGGTCGATGACTCCGTCCTCCTCACCAACCTCGTCCGCGGCCTCCACCCCGACCTTGGCCACTCCATCACGAACCTCACCCTCACCACGTCCTCCTTCGCGAAGGCCATCACTTACCTGCGGATGGAAGAGAAACGCCTCTGTCACGCGGCCCGGTAGGTGCCTCATGCCGCGCTCCACGTTGGCACCAACGGGGGCCTCACCGCCCCCAGTCGCCTCCTCGCGTGCCGACTCCACCGCCGCTAGCCGCCCCCGACCACGGTCGCCAGAAGAAGAACGGGGGGGGGGGGGGGGGCGACGGGTGGGCCCGCAACCCAGGATCCACGGCCCGCCAGGCCGCTGCACCCGCCGCTGCCCCGGCCGCGGCGCCACCGCCTTGGCTCATGGGGTACAACCCCTGGAGTGGAGTAGTTCACGCCTACTCCATGCCTCTCCCCCGGGCACCCGCTCCGGGCCTCCTTGGCCCTCGGTCGGCCACTCATCAGGCCCTCCTGACCGCTCCTGGTGGCTTCGGCTCCGGTGGTCCTTTGGTCTACGGCGGGCCTACGGCCTATGGTGGCGCCATGCCGCCCCCTATGGTGTCGCGCCTAGCGGCTTCTCCTACGACCCGGCGCTCCTCGCCTATCTCCACGCCGTCCCTTCCCCAAGCAACTACACTGGCGGCGGGGACTGGTACACGGACACGGGCGCTAGCTCTCATATGGCATCACACCCCGGTATCCTCTCTCATGCCTCTTAGTATCCCTTCTTCTCTTGCATCGTCGTCGGTGATGGTACCACCCTTCCCATCACCCACCAAGGCGCGTCATCCCTCCCCCTCCCATCATCATCATTACCTCTTAACAATGTTCTTGTGTCTCCGTCCTTAATCAAAAATTTATGTTCCATTCGTACTCTTACTCATGAACACCCTGTTACAGTTGAGTTTGATAAGCATGGTTTTTCTATTAAGGATGCTCACTTCCGGAAGGTTCTGCACCGATGTGATTCTCCCGACGACCTTTATCCATGCAGTCCAATGGCGAGCAGCGGTCACGTCGCCCTTCACACCAATGTCTCCCTTTGGCATGCTCGTCTTGGTCATCCCGACACCGATGTTCTTCATAAAGTTTTGCGTAATTTTCCGTTTTCATGTAATAAATCGGAGGCACACACTTGTCATGCCTATCGCGTAGGAAAACACATTCGTTTGCCGTTTTCATCTTCATCATCAATTGCCACTTTTCCTTTTGATGTTATTCACTATGATGTTTGGACATCTCCCATGCCTAGCAATTCGGGTCTCTCATATTACCTCATGATTTTGAATGATTTTTTCTCACTTCACTTGGACTTTTTCGTTACGCTGCAAATCCGATGTCGCCTCGACTCTCCATGCTTTTTACGCATATGTTGCCACTCATTTTCATCGGACCATTGCCCATCTTCAAACAGATAATGGAAAAGAATTTGATAACCTCGCTATTCGTAATCTTTTATCCACTTAGGGCACCATTTTTGGCCTCACATGTCCATATACATCACAGCAAAATGGCTGTGCCGAACGTGTTCTTCGCAGACTCAATGAGAGTGTTCACGCTTTGCTCTTCCATGCGCACATGCCCTCCCGGTTTTGGCCCGATGCTCTCGCCGCCGCCACACTTCTTCTCAACATCCGGCCTTGCAAACCCCGGTGGAACTACACACCTCATCATCTCTTATTCGGGTCACTGATACGTCCATTTTGCATCATGTTTACCTATTGTCATTTATAATGTTTTTATGCATAATAATGCTTTTTGAAGTAATTCTAATGCCTTTTCTCTCATAATATGCAAGGTTCACACAAAGAGAAAGAATACCGGCAGATGGAATTCTGGACCTGAAAAAGCTACATCAGCCTACATATTCTACACAACTCCAAATGAGCTGAAACTTCACGGGGAATTTTTAAGGAATATATAAGGATTATTGGAGCAAATAACTACCATAGGGGGCCCATCAGGTGGGCACAACCCACCTGGGCGCGACCAGGGAGCCCAGGCGCGCCTTGGTGGGTTGTGCCCTCCTCGGCCCACCTTCGGTGCCCCTCTTCTGGTATATAAGTCATTTTGATCTAGAAAAAAAATAAGGAGAGGACTTTCGGGATGAAGCGCCGCCATATCAAGGCGAACTTGGGCAGGAGCACTTTTGCCCTCCGGTGGAGCGATTTTGCCGAGGGAACTTCCCTCCCGGAGGGGGAAATCATCGTCATCATCATCATCACCAACAACTCTCCCATCTTGGGGAGGGAAATCTCCATCAACATCTTCAACATCACCATCTCCTCTCAAACCCTAGTTCATCTCTTGTGTTCAATCTTTGTACCGGAACCTTAGATTGGTGCTTGTGGGTGACTAGTAGTATTGATTACATCTTGTAGTTGATTACTATATCGTTTATTTGGTGGAAGATTATATGTTCAGATCCGTTATGCTATTTAATACCCCCTCTGATCTTGAGCATGATTATCATTTGTGATAGTTACTTTTGTTCTTGAGGTCATGGGAGAAATCTTGTTGCAAGTAATCATGTGAATTCGATATGTGTTCAATATTTTGATGGTATGTATGTTGTGATTCCCTTAGTGGTGTCATGTGAACGTCGACTACATGGCACTTCACCATATTTGGGCCTAAGGGAATGCATTGTGGAGTAGTTATTAGATGATGGGTTGCGAGAGTGATAGAAGCTTAAACCCTAGTTTATGCGCTACTTCGTAAGGGACTAATTTGGACCCAAAAGTTTAATGCTATGGTTAGATTTTATCTTAATACTTTTCTCGTAGTTGTGGATGCTTGCGAGGGGGTTAATCATAAGTAGGAGGTTTGTTCAAGTAAGAACAACACCTAAGCACCAGTCCACCCACATATCAAATTATCAAAGTAGAGAACACAAATCAAACCAACATGATGAAAGTGACTAGATGAAATTCCCGTGTACCCTCAAGAACGCTTTGCTTATCAGAAGAGTCCGTTTTGGAATGTCCCTTTCCTCAAAAGGATTGGGCTACCTTGCTGAACTTTCGTTACCGTTACCGTTCTTGCCCATTACAAATTATCTTGCTATCAAACTACTCGTTACTTATAATTTCAGTGCTTGCAGAGAATACCTTGCTGAAAACTACATGCCATTTCCTTCTGCTCCTCGTTGGGTTCGACACTCTTACTTATCAAAAGGACTATGATTGATCCCCTATACTTGTGGGTCATCAAGGCTCTTTTCTGGCGCCATTGCCGAGGAGTGAAGCGCTCTTGGTAAGTAGAAATCGGTAAGGAAAAATTATTACTATGTGCTGAAATTTATTGTCACTTGTTACTATGGAGAACAATCCTTTGAGGGGTTTGTTCGGGGTATCTTCACCTCAACCGGAACCACAATTAGTTGCCCCTCAACCTACTTCACCTACTGAAAATATTGTTTATGAAATTCCTTTGGGTATGATAGAACAACTGCTAGCTAATCCTTATGCAGGAGATGGAACCGAACATCCTGATATGCACTTGATATATGTGGATGAAATTTGTGGATTATTTAAGCTTGCAGGTTTACCCGAAGATGAAGCTAAGAAGAAGGTTTTCCATTTATCTTTGAAGGGAAAAGCATTGGCATGGTATAGGCTATGCAATGATATTGGATCTTGGAATTGGAATCGATTCAAATTGGAATTTCACCAAAAAAATCATCCTATGCATCTAATTCATCATGATCGGAATTATATATATAATTTTTGGCCTCGTGAAGGAGAAAGTATCGATCTAGCTTGGGGGAGGCTTAAGTCAATGTTATATTCATGCCCCAATCATGAGCTCTCAAGAGAAATTATCATTCAGAATTTTTATGCTCGACTTTCTCGTGTTGATCAATCCGTGCTTGATACTTCTTGTACTGGTTCCTTTATGAAGAAGACTATTGAATTCAGGTGGGATCTTTTAGAAAGAATTAAATGCAACTCTGAAGATTGGGAACTCGACGAAGGTAAAGAGTCAGGTATTAAGCTTAAGTATGATTGTGTTAAATCTTTTATGAATATCAATGCTTTTCAAAAGTTTAGCACTAAATATGGACTTGACTCTGAGATAGTAGCCTCCTTTTGTGAATCATTTGCTACTCATGTTGATCTCCCTAAAGAGAAGTGGTTTAAATATCACGAACCTATTAAAAGAATAAATTAAAGAACTGGTAATAGCTAAAGATGAAACTATTATCTATAATGTTGATCCAGTTGTTCCTACTGCTTATATTGAAAAACCACCTTTCCCTGTTAGGATAAAGGAACATGCCAAGGTTTCAACTGTGGTCAATAAAATTAATATTAGAACACCTAAACCTGTTGAACAAATCAAAGTAGAACCTAGCATTGCTATGGTTAAAGATCTCCTGGTAGAAAATATAGATGGGCATGCTATTTACTTCTGTGATGAAGCTGCTAAAATTGCCAAACCCGATGAAAAAGATAAACATAGACCTGTTGTTGGCATGCCTGTTGTCTCAGTTAAGATAGGAGATCATTGTTATCATGGTTTATGTGATTTAGGTGCTAGCGTGAGTGCTATTCCTTTTACCTTATATTACGAAATTATGAATGACATAACACCCGCTGAAATAGAAGACATAGATGTTACTATTAACCTTGCTAATAGAGACACCATCACACCACTTGGGATTGTTAGAGATGTTGAAGTATTGTGTGGAAAAATAAAATACCCTACTGATTTTCTAGTTCTTGGTTCCCCACAAGATGACTTTTGTCCCATTATCTTTGGTAGACCTTTCTTGAACACCGTTAATGCTAAAATAGATTGTGAGAAACAAATTGTCAGTGTTAGTTTTGGTGATGAGTCTCATGAGTTTAATTTTTCTAAGTTTAGTAGAAAGCATCATAAGAAAGAATTTCATAGTAAGGATGAAATAATTGGTCTTGCTTCTATTGCCATGCCTCCTACTGATCCACTAGAACAATATTTGCTAGACCACAAGAATGATATGCATATGCATGAAAGAAATGAGATAGATAAAAATTTGTTTGAACAACGACCTCTGCCTAAACACAATTTGCCTATTGAAACTCTAGGAGGTCCTCCACCACCTAAAGGTGATCCTGTGTTTGAATTAAAACAATTGCCAGAGACTTTGAAATATGCTTATCTTGATGAGAAAAAGATATATCATGTTATTATTACTGCTAACCTTTCAAAACATGAAGAAGAAAGATTATTGAAGGTTTGGAGAAGCACTGAGTTGCTATTGGATATACTCTTGATGATCTTAAGGGAATTAGTCCCACTCTCTGTCAGCACAAGATTAATATGGAACCTGATGCTAAACCTGTTGTTGATCACCAATGACGTTTAAATCCTAAAATGGAAGAAGTGGTAAGAACTAAAATATTGAAGCTTCTAGAAGCAGGTATAATCTATCCCATAGCTGATAGTAGATGGGTAAGTCATGTTCATTGTGTCCCTAAGAAGGGAGGTATTACTGTTGTTCCTAATGACAAAAATGAACTCATTCCACAAAGAATTATCACTGGTTATAGAATGGTAATTTATTTTAGAAATTAAATAAAGCTACCAGAAAAAATCATTACGCGCTACGTTTTATTGATCAAATGCTAGGAAGACTATCTAAGCACACACACTTTTGTTTCCTCGATGGGTATTCTGGTTTTTCTCAAATACCTGTTTCACAACATGATCAAAAGAAAACCACACGTACTTGTCCTTTTGGAACCTATGCTTATAAACGTATGCCTTTTGGTTTATGTAATGCACCTGCTACTTTTCAAAGATGTATGACTGCTATATTATCTGATTTTTGTGAAAATATTGTTGAGGTTTTCATGGATGATTATTCCGTTTATGGAACTTCTTTTGATGATTGCTTAAGCAACCTTGATCGAGTTTTGCAGGGATGCGAGCAAACTAATCTTGTCTTGAATTGGGAGAAGTGCCACTTTATGGTTAATGAAGGTATTGTCTTGGGACATAAAATTTATGAATAAGGTATTGAGGTGGATAAAGCTAAAGTTGATGCAATTGAGAAAATGCCATGTCCTAAAGATATCAAAGGTATTCGTAGTTTCCTTGGTCATGCTGGTTTCTATAGGAGATTTATTAAAGACTTCTCTAAAATTTCTAGGCCGCTTACAAATCTTTTACAAAAGGATGTTCCATTTATTTTTGATGATGATTGTGTAGAAGCCTTTGAAACACTTAAGAAAGCCTTAATTTCTGCACATATTGTTCAACCACCTGATTGGAATTTGCCTTTTGAAATCATGTGTGATGCTAGTGATTATGCTATTCGTGTTGTTCTAGGACAAAGAGTTGATGAGAAATTAAATGTTATTTATTATGCTAGTAAAACTCTAGACAGTGCCCAGCGCAATTATGCTACTACTGAGAAAGAACTTTTAGTAGTGGTGTTTGCTTATGATAAACTCACATCTTACATTGTTGATTCTAAAGTAGTTGTTCACACTGATCATGCTTCTATAAAATATCTTATGGAAAATAAAGATGCTAAATCTAGACTCATTAGGTGGGTTCTCTTGCTACAAGAATTTGACTTACATATCACTGATAGAAAAGGAGCTGAGAATCCTGTAGCTGAAACTTGTCTAGGTTAGAAAATATTCTTGATGACCCACAACCTATTAATGATACTTTTCCTGATGAGCAATTAGCTGCAATAAATGTTTCTCAAAACACTCCTTGGTATGCTAACTACGCTAATTATATTGTTGCTAAATATATACCACCTAGTTTCACATGCCAACAAAATAAAAAATTCTTCTATGATTTAAGACATTACTTTTGGGATGACCCACATCTTTATAAAGGAGTAGATGATATTATTAGACGTTGTGTACCTGAGAATGAACAGGGAGAAATCCTACGGAAATGTCACTCCGGAGCTTATGGAGGGCATCATGAGGGAGATAGAACTGCTCACAAGGTATTGCAATCTGGTTTTTATTGGCCTACTCTCTTCAAGTATTCACGTAGGTTTGTTTATCTTGTGATGAATGTCGAAGAATTGGTAATATTAGTAAGCGTCAAGAAATGCCTATGAATTATTCACTTGCTGTTTGCTACCTCTTAAGCTTGCGTTGGTTTTTCCCTTGAAGAGGAAAGGGTGATGTAGCAAAGTAGAGTAAGTATTTCCCTCAGTTTTGAGAACCAAGGTATCAATCTAGTAGGAGACAACGCGCAAGCCACCGAATACCTGCACAAACAAACACCAACTTGCACCCAACATGATAAAGGGGTTGTCAATCCCTTCACGATTATTTGCAATGTGAGATCTGATAGAGATGGATAAACTGTAAAGTAATGTTTTTGGTATTTTTGCTTTATGGCATGGAAAGTAAAAGATTGAAAAGAAAGTAAACCGGAAACTTATATGATGGAAAATAGACCCGGGGCCATAGGTTTCACTAGAGGCTTCTCTCGAGATAGAAATTATTATGGTGGATGAACAAATTAATGCCGAGCAGTTGATAGAAAAGCGCAAAGTTATGACGATATCTAAGGCAATGATCATGAATATAGGCATCACGTCCGTGTCAATTAGACCTAAACGATTCTGCATCTACTACTATTACTCCACACATCGACCGACTCCTGCCTGCATCTACAGTATTAAGTTCATAAGAACAGAGTAACGCAATAAGTAAGATGACATGATGTAGAGGAATTAACTCGAGCAATATGATGAAAACCCCATCTTGTTATCCTCGATGGAAACAATACAATACATGTCTGTTCCCCTTTTGTCACTAGGATCGAGCAACGCAAGATTGAACCCAAAGCTAAGCACTTCTCCCATTACAAGAAAAACCATTCTAGTTGGCCAAACCAAATCGATAGTTCGAATAGACTTACGAAGACATCAAATCATGCATAAAAAAATTCAGAGGAGATTCAAATAATATTCATAGATAAGCTGATCATAAATCCACAATTTATCGGATCTCGGTAAACACATTGCAAAAGAATATTACATCGAATAGATCTCCAAGAACATCGAGGAGAACATGGTATTGAGAATCAAAGAGAGAGAGAAGAAACCATCTAGCTACTAGCTATGGACCCGTAGGTCTGTGGTAAACTACTCATGCTTCATCGGAGAGGCAATAGTGTTGATGTAGAAGCCCTCCGTGATCGAATCCCCCTCCGGCAGGATGCCAGAAAAGGCCCCTAGATGGGATCTCACGGGTACATAAGGTTGCGGCGGTGGAAAAGTGGTTTCGTGGCTCCCCTGGAAGTTTCCGGGTATTTGAGAATATATATAGGAGGAAGATCTAGGTCAGGGGGTCACCGAGGGGCCCACAAGGTTGGGGTGATACATCTCCAATGTATCTATAATTTTTTATTGTTCCATGCTATTATATTATCTGTTTTGGATGTTTAATGGGCTTTAATTTGCTCTTTTATATAATTTTTGGGACTAACCTATTAACCGGAGGCCCAGTGCCAGTTTTTGTTTTTTTGCCTATTTTAGAGTTTTGCAGAAAAGGAATACCAAACAGAGTCCAAACGGAATGAAACCTTCGCGATGATCTTTCTTGGACCGAAAGCAATCTAGAAGACTTGGATTCGAAGTCTAGAACTCCACGAGGAAGCCACGAGGCAGGAGGGCGCGCCCAGGGGGGTAGGCGCGCCCCCACCCTTGTGGGCCCCTCATAGTTCCACCGACGTACTTCTTTCGCCTATATATACTCTACCCTAAAAACATCAGGGAGAGCCACGAAACCACTTTTCCACCACCACAACCTTCTGTACCCGTGAGATCCCATCTTGGGGCCTTTTCCGGCGATCTGCCGGAGGGGGAATTGATCACAGAGGGCTTCTACATCAACACCATTGCCTCTCCGATGAAGCGTGAGTAGTTTACCACAGACCTTTGGGTCCATAGTTATTAGCTAGATGGCTTCTTCTCTCTCTTTGATTTTCAATACAAAGTTCTCCTCGATGTTCTTGGAGATCTATTCAATGTAATACTCTTTTGCGGTATGTTTGTCGAGATCCGATGAATTGTGGATTTATGAACAAGATTATCTATGAATATTATTTGATTCTTCTCTGAATTCTTATATGCATGATTTGATATCTTTGCAAGTCTCTTTGAATTATCGGTTTAGTTTGGCTACTAGATTGATCTTTCTTGCAATGGGAGAAGTGCTTAGCTTTGGGTTCAATCTTGTGGTGTCCTTTCCAAGTGACAGTAGGGGCAGCAAGGCACGTATTGTATTGTTGCCATCGAGGATAAAAAAGATGGGGTTTATATCATATTGCTTGAGTTTATCCCTCTACATCATGTCATCTTGCTTAATGCGTTACTCCGTTCTTATGAACTTAATACTCTAGATGCATGCTGGATAGCGGTCGATGTGTGGAGTAATAGTAGTAGATGCAGAATCATTTGGACCAACTATGAAGTAAGGGAAGAGAAGATTCACATGCAAACACACTATCCTAGACATATTTTGTGATTGTGAGCCCCATCAAAATATTATATGCCAAAATTGTTGACGTTGGACAAGGAAGACAACGTAATGATTTATGTTTGTTCATATTCACATAGAATATATATTGTCATAGATCCTTTAACATGTGGTACTTGCCCCCCATCTTTGCTAGCAAACAATTCCGCACTAAGTAGAGATACTACTTGTGCATCCAAAACCCTTAAACCAAATCTTGTTTTGAGAGTGCACTATACCTACCTATGAATTGAGTAAAATCCTTCAAGCAAGTTGTCATCGATGCAATAAGGCAATAAAAATTGCTTCTAAAAGTGTTAGATCATTTAATGTAAGAGAAAAATGAGCATTGAACAAACTTGTGATGGCAAAGAATAAAAGTGACAGACTGCATAATAAAGGTTGCTATCATAAGGGGCAATATAACGTGACGTTCTTTTGCACTAAGAGATTGAGCATACAAACAAAAAGCGCATGACAACCTTTGCTTCCCTCAACGAAGGGCCTATCTTTTACTTTTATGTATTTAATTTTATGCAAGAGTCAAAGTTTTTCTCTCTATTCCTTTTTATTTTCTCTTTTGGCAAGCACCATGTGGTGAGGAAAGATCTTGGCACATATATCTAGTTGGATATGGGTAGCATGAGTTATTCTTGTTGACATCACCCTTGAGGTGAATATGTTGGGTGGCGAAACTATAAGCCCCTATCTTTCTATGTGTACGGTTGGAACTTTTTGCTCATGTGTATGCGGTGATTGTTAGCAATCATAGAAGACTATATGATGGTTAAGTATGTGGACTTTCCATAAGGCTCCGATACGTGACCCTTCCTAAAAAGATGATGAATTACAATTGCAAATTTGACTGAGAACATAGTTTGTCAGTTTCCAATAGAGTTTATGCTCTATACTTTGATGTTGTGATGCATTGTTACTTTTTGATGAGAAGCTTATGATAGAAGTTATGTGATAAAAGTTCTATGATAAAGTTTGTTGCTGTTATAATAATATCCATGATGCTTCTATGTCTGTATTTTGTTTTTATCAACACCTCTCTCTCTAAGCATGTGGACATGTTCGATTTCGGTTTTAGCTTGAGGACAAGCGAGGTCTAAGCTTGGGGGAGTTGATACGTCCATTTTGCATCATGTTTAACTACTGTTATTTATAATGTTTTTATGCATAATAATGCTTTTTGGAGTAATTCTAATGCCTTTTCTCTCATAATATGCAAGGTTCACACAAAAGGGAGAATACCGGTAGCTCGAATTCTGGACCTGAAAAAGCTACGTCAGGCTACCTATTCTGCACAACTCCAAATGAGTTGAAACTTCACGGAGAATTTTTATGGAATATATAAGAATTATTGGAGAAAATAACTACCAAAGGGGACCCACCAGGTGGGCACAACCCACCTGGGCGTGCTAGGGAGCCCAAGCGCGCCCTCGTGGGTTGTGCCCTCCTCGGCCCACCTTTGGTGCCCCTCTTCTGGTATATAAGTCATTTTGACCTAGAAACAATAAGGAGAGGACTTTCGGGACGTTGCGCCGCCGTCTCGAGGCGGAACTTGGGAAGGAGTACTTTTGCCCTCCAGCAGAGCGATTCCGCCGGGGGAACTTCCCTCCCGGAGGGGGAAAACATCGTCATCATCATCACCAACAACTCTCACATCTTGGGGAGGGCAATCTCCATCAACATCTTCAATAGCACCATCTCCTCTCAAACCCTATTTCATCTCTTGTTTTCAATCTTGGTACCGGAACCTTAGATTGGTGCTTGTGGGTGACTAGTAGTGTTGATTACATCTTGTAGTTGATTACTATATGGTTTAGTTGGTGGAAGATTATATGTTCAGATCCATTATGCTATTTAATACCCCTCTGATCTTGAGCATGATTATCATTTGTGAGTAGTTACTTTTGTTCTTGAGGTCACAGAGAAATCTTGTTGCAAGTAATCATGTGAATTTGATATGTGTTCGATATTTTGATGGTATGTATGTTGTGATTCCCTTAGTGGTGTATGAGCGTCGACTACATAGCACTTCACCATATTTGGGCCTAAGGGAATGCATTGTGGAGTAGTTATTAGATGATGGGTTGCGAGAGTGATAGAATCTTAAACCCTAGTTTATGCGCTACTTCGTAAGGGACTGATTTGGATCCAAAAGTTTAATTCTATGGTTAGATTTTATCTTAATACTTTTCTCATAGTTGCGGATGCTTGCGAGGGGGTTAATCATAAGTAAGAGGTTTGTTCAAGTAAGAACAACACCTAGGCACCGGTCCACCCGCATATCAAATTATCGAAGTAGCGAACACAAATCAAACCAGCATGATGAAAGTGACTAGATGAAATTCCTGTGTACCCTCAAGAACTCTTTGCTTATTATAAGAGACCGTTTAGGCTGTCCTTTGCCTCAAAAGGATTGGGCTACCTTGCTGTACTTTTGTTACCATTACCGTTACTTACTCGTTACAAATTATCTTGCTATCAAACTACTCGTTACTTATAATTTCAGTGCTTGCAGAGAATACCTTGCTGAAAACTAGTCATTTCCTTCTACTCCTCGTTGGGTTCGACACTCTTACTTATCAAAAGGACTACGGTTGATCCCCTATACTTGTGGGTCATCAGTCACCTCCGTCATATGATGATCTTCATGTTTTCGGTTGCCTTTGTTATCCTAACATCACAGCTGTGACACCACATAAGCTGGCGCCTCGTTCCCTTGCCTGTGTCTTTTTTGGGTACCAACCTAACACCAAAGGCTTCCGCTGCTATGACCCGGTGTCCCATCGTGTGCTTGTTGGGGAACGCGGTAATTTCAAAAAAATTCCTATGCACATGCAAGATCTATCATGGTGATGCATAGCAACGAGAGGGGAACAGTGATGTCCACGTACCCTTGTAGACCGTAAGCAGAAGCGTTATGACAATGCGGTTGATGTAGTCGTACGTCTTCATGATCCGACCGATCCTAGTACCAAAAGTACGGCACCTCCGCGATCTGCACACGTTCGGCTTGGTGACGTCTCACGAACTCTTGATCCAGCTGAGTGTTGAGGGAGAGCTTCGTCAGCACGACGGCGTGATGACGGTGATGATGAAGCTACCGGAGCAGGGCTTCGCCTAAGCACTACGACAATATGACTGAGGTGGATTATGGTGGAGGGGGGCACCGCACACGGCTAAGAGATCAATGATCAACTTGTGTGTCTATGGGGTGCCCCTCTCCCCCGTATATAAAGGAGTGGAGGAGGGGGGAGGGCCGGCCCTCTATGGCGCGCCCAGGAGGAGTCCTACTCCCACCAGGAGTAGGATTCCCCCCTTCCCTAGTTGGACTAGGAGAGAAGGAATGGGGAGAGAGGGAGGAAGGAAAGGGGGGCGCCGCCCCCTTCCTAGTCCAATCCGGACCAGAGGGGGAGGGGGCGCGCGGCCTACCTGGCTTCCTCTCTCTCTCTCTCTCTCCACTAAAGCCCATCAGGGCTCATATACTCCCCGGGGGGCTTCGGTAACCCCCCGGTACTTCGGTATATGCCCGAACTCACTCGGAACCATTCCGATGTCCAAACATAGGCTTCCAATATATTGATATTTACGTCTCGACCATTTCGAGACTCCTCGTCATGTCTGTGATCACATCCGGGACTCCGAACTACCTTCGGTACATCAAAACACATAAACTCATAATACCAATCGTCACCAAACATTAAGTGTGCGGACCCTACGGGTTCGAGAACTATGTAGACATGACCAAGACACGTCTCCGGTCAATAACCAATAGCGGAACCTAGATGTTCATATTAGCTCCCACATATTCTACGAAGATCTTTATCGGTCAAACCGCATAACGATATACGTTGTTCCCTTTGTCATCGGTATGTTACTTGCCCGAGATTCGATCGTCGGTATCTCAATACCTAGTTCAATATTGTTATGGCAAGTCTCTTTACTTGTTCCGTAATGCATCATCCTGTAACTAACTCATTAGTCACATTGCTTGCAAGGCTTATAGTGATGTGCATTACCGAGAGGGCCCAGAGATACCTCTCCGATAGTCGGAGTGACAAATCCTAATCTCGATCTATGCCAACTCAACAAACACCATCGGAGACACCTGTAGAGCATATTTATAGTCACCCAGTTACGTTGTGACGTTTGATAGCACACTAAGTGTTCCTTCGGTATTCAGGAGTTGCATGATCTCATAGTCATAGGAACATCTATAAGTTATGGAGAAAGCAATATCAATAAACTAATTGATCATCGTGCTAAGCTAACGGATGGGTCAAGTCAATCACATCATTCTCTAATGATGTGATCCCATTAATCAAATGACAAATCATGTATATGGTTAGGAAACATAACAATCATTGATTCAACGAGCTAGTCAAGTAGAGGCATACTAGTGACACTCTATTGTCTATGTATTCACGCATGTACTAAGTTTCCGGTTAATACAATTCTAGCATGAATAATAAACATTTATCATGATATAAGGAAATATAAATAATAACTTTATTATTCCCTCTAGGGCATATTTCCTTCAGTCTCCCACTTGCACTAGAGTCAATAATCTGGATTACATTGTAATGATTCTAACACCCATGGAGTCTTGGTGCTGATCATGTTTTGCTCGTGAGAGAGGCTTAGTCAACGTGTCTGCAAAATTCAGATCCGTATGTATCTTGCAAATCTCTATTGAAGGAAATATGCCCTAGAGGCAATAATAAAGTTATTATTTATTTCCTTATATCATGATAAATGTTTATTATTCATGCTAGAATTGTATTAACCGGAAACATAATACATGTGTGAATACATAGACAAACTTAGTGTCACTAGTGTGCCTCTACTTGACTAGCTCGTTAATCAAAGATGGTTATGTTTCCTAACCATGAACAAAGAGTTGTTATTTTATTAACGAGGTCACATCATTAGTTGAATGATCTGATTGACATGACCCATTCCATTAGCTTAGCACCCGATCGTTTAGTATGTTGCTATTGCTTTCTTCATAACTTATACATGTTCCTATGACTATGAGATTATGCAACTCCCGTTTACCGGAGGAACACTTTGGGTGCTACCAAACGTCACAACGTAACTGGATGATTATAAAGGAGCATTACAGGTGTCGCCAAAGGTACATGTTGGGTTGGCGTATTTCAAGATTAGGATTTGTCACTCCGATTGTCGGAGAGGTATCTCTGGGCCCTCTCGGTAATGCACATCACATAAGCCTTGCAAGCATTACAACTAATATGTTAGTTGTGAGATGATGTATTACGGAACGAGTAAAGAGACTTGCCGGTAACGAGATTGTACTAGGTATTGGATACCGACGATCGAATCTCGGGCAAGTAACATACCGATGACAAAGGGAACAACGTATGTTGTTATGCGGTCTGACCGATAAAGATCTTCGTAGAATATGTAGGAGCCAATATGGGCATCCAGGTCCCGCTATTGGTTATTGACCTGAGATGTGTCTCAGTCATGTCTGCATTGTTCTCGAACCGTAGGGTCCGCACGCTTAACGTTACGATGACAGTTATTATGAGTTTATGCATTTTGATGTACCGAAGTTAGTTCGGAGTCCCGGATGTGAACACGGACATGACGAGGAGTCTCGAAATGGTCGAGACATAAAGATTGATATATTGGAAGCCTATGTTTGGATATCGGAAGTGTTCCGGGTGAAATCGAGATTTTACCGGAGTACCGGGAGGTTACCGGAACCCCCCGGGAGCTATATGGGCCTTAGTGGGCTTTAGTGGAAAGGAGAAAGGGGCAGCCCAAGGTGGGCCGCGCGCCTCCCCCCTCCCCTAGTCCTATTAGGACAAGGAGAGGTGGCCGGACCCCTCTCTCTCTTTCCCCCTCGGGGAATCCTATTCCAACTAGGATTGGGGGGGAGTCCTACTCCCGGTAGGAGTAGGACTCCTCCTGCGCCCTCCTCCTGGCTGGCCGCCCCCTCCCCCTTGGATCATTTATATACGGGGGCAGGGGGCACCTCTAGACACACAAGTTGATCCTTGAGATCGTTCCTTAGCCGTGTGCGGTGCCCCCTTCCACCATATTCCACCTCGATCATATTGTAGCGGTGCTTAGGCGAAGCCCTGCGACAGTAGAACATAAAGATCGTCACCACGCCATCGTGCTGACGGAACTCCTCCCCGACGCTTTGCTGGATCGGAGCCCGGGGATCGTCATCGAGCTGTACGTGTGCTAAGAACTCGGAGGTGCCGGAGTAACGGTGCTTGGATCGGTCGGATCGGGAATACGTACGACTACTTCCTCTACGTTGCGTCAACGCTTCCGCAGTCGGTCTGCGTAGGTACGTAGACAACACTCTCCCCTCTCGTTGCTATGCATCACCATGATCTTGCGTGTGCGTAGGAAAATTTTGAAATTACTGCGTTCCCAAACAGTGGCATCCGAGCCTAGGTTTTATGGTTTGATGTTATATGCACGAGTAGAACACAAGTGAGTTGTGGGCGATATAAGTCATACTGCCTACCAGCATGTCATACTTTGGTTCGGCTGTATTGTTGGACGAGACGACCCGGACCGACATTACGCGTACGCTTACGCGAGACCGGTTCTCCCGACGTGCTTTGCACATAGGTGGCTTGCGGGCGACAGTCTCTCCAACTTTAGTTGAACCAAGTGTGGCTACGCCCGGTCCTTGCGAAGGTTAAAACGGAGTCTATTTGACAAACTATCGTTGTGGTTTTGATGCGTAGGTGAGATTGGTTCTTGCTTAAGCCCATAGCAGCCACGTAAAACTTGCAACAACAAAGTAGAGGACGTCTAACTTGTTTTTGCAGGGCATGTTGTGATGTGATATGGTCAAGGCATGATGCTGAATTTTATTGTATGAGATGATCATGTTTTGTAACCGAGTTATCGGCAACTGGCAGGAGCCATATGGTTGTCGCTTTATTGTATGCAATGCAATCGCGATGTAATGCTTTACTTTATCACTAAGCGGTAGCGATGGTCGTGGAAGCATAAGATTGGCGAGACGACAACGATGCTACGATGGAGATCAAGGTGTCGCGCCGGTGACGATGGTGATCATGACGGTGCTTCGGAGATGGAGATCACAGGCACAAGATGATGATGGCCATATCATATCACTTATATTGATTGCATGTGATGTTTATCTTTTATGCATCTTATCTTGCTTTGATTGACGGTAGCATTATAAGATGATCTCTCACTAAATTATCAAGAAGTGTTCTCCCTGAGTATGCACCGTTGCGAAGTTCTTCGTGCTGAGACACCATGTGATGATCGGGTGTGATAGGCTCTACGTTCAAATACAACGGGTGCAAAACAGTTGCACACGCGGAATACTCAGGTTATACTTGACGAGCCAAGCATATACAGATATGGCCTCGGAACACGGAGACCGAAAGGTCGAGCGTGAATCATATAGTAGATATGATCAACATAGTGATGTTCACCAATGAAACTACTCCATCTCACGTGATGATCGAACATGGTTTAGTTGATTTGGATCACGTGATCACTTAGAGGATTAGAGGGATATCTATCTAAGTGGGAGTTCTTAAGTAATATGATTAATTGAACTTAAATTTATCATGAACTTAGTCCCTGATAGTATCTTGCTTGTTTATGTTGATCGTAGATAGATGGCTCGTGCTGTTGTTCCGTTGAATTTTAATGCGTTCCTTGAGAAAGCAAAGTTGAAAGATGATGGTAGCAATTACACGGACTGGGTCCGTAACTTGAGGATTATCCTCATTGCTGCACAGAAGAATTACGTCCTGGAAGCACCACTGGGTGCCAGGCCTGCTGCTGGAGCAACACTAGATGTTATGAACGTCTGGCAGAGCAAAGCTGATGACTACTCGATAGTTCAGTGTGCCATGCTTTACGGCTTAGAATCGGGACTTCAACGACGTTTTGAACATCATGGAGCATATGAGATGTTTCAGGAGTTGAAGTTAATATTTCAAGCAAATGCCCGAATTGAGAGATATGAAGTCTCCAATAAGTTCTATAGCTGCAAGATGGAGGAGAACAGTTCTGTCAGTGAGCATATACTCAAAATGTCTGGGTATAATAATCACTTGATTCAGATGGGAGTTAATCTTCCAGATGATTGCGTCATTGACAGAATTCTCCAATCACTGCCACCAAGCTACAAGAGCTTCGTGATGAACTATAATATGCAAGGGATGAATAAGACTATTCCCGAGCTCTTCGCAATGCTGAAAGCTGCGGAGGTAGAAATCAAAAAGGAGCATCAAGTGTTGATGGTCAACAAGACCACTAGTTTCAAGAAAAAGGGCAAAGGGAAGAAGAAGGGGAACTTCAAAAAGAACAGCAAGCAAGTTGCTGCTCAAGAGAAGAAACCCAAGTCTGGACCTAAGCCTGAAACTGAGTGCTTCTACTGCAAGCAGACTGGTCACTAGAAGCGGAACTGCCCCAAGTATTTGGCGGATAAGAAGGATGGCAAGGTGAACAAAGGTATATGTGATATACATGTTATTGATGTGTACCTTACTAATGCTCGCAGTAGCACCTGGGTATTTGATACTGGTTCTATTGCTAGTATTTGCAACTCGAAACAGGGACTACGGATTAAGCGAAGATTGGTTAAGGACGAGGTGACGATGCACGTGGGAAACGGTTCCAAAGTCGATGTGATCGCGGTCGGCACGCTACCTCTACATCTACCTTCGGGATTAGTATTAGACCTAAATAATTGTTATTCGGTGCCAGCGTTGAGCATGAACATTATATCTGGATCTTGTTTAATGCGAGACGGTTATTCATTTAAATCAGAGAATAATGGTTGTTCTATTTATATGAGTAATATCTTTTATGGTCATGCACCCTTGAAGAGTGGTATATTCTTATTGAATCTTGATAGTAGTAATACACATATTCATAATGTTGAAGCCAAAAGATGCAGAGTTGATAATGATAGTGCAACTTATTTGTGGCACTGCCGTTTAGGTCATATCGGTGTAAAGCGCATGAAGAAACTCCATACTGATGGGCTTTTGGAACCACTTGATTATGAATCGCTTGGTACTTGCGAACCGTGCCTCATGGGCAAGATGACTAAAACACCGTTCTCCGGTACTATGGAGGGAGCAACAGATTTGTTGGAAATCATACATACAGATGTATGTGGTCCGATGAATATTGAAGCTCGTGGCGGATATCGTTATTTTCTCACCTTCACAGATGATTTAATTAGATACGGGTATATCTACTTAATGAAACATAAGTCTGAAACATTTGAAAAGTTCAAAGAATTTCAGAGTGAAGTTGAAAATCATCGTAACAAGAAAATAAAGTTTCTACGATCTGATCGTGGAGGAGAATATTTGAGTTACGAGTTTGGTGTACATTTGAAAAATTGTGGAATAGTTTCACAACTCACGCCACCCGGAACACCACAGCGTAATGGTGTGTCCGAACGTCGTAATCGTACTTTACTAGATATGGTGCGATCTATGATGTCTCTTACTGATTTACCGCTATCGTTTTGGGGATACGCTCTAGAGACGGCCGCATTCACGTTAAATAGGGCACCATCAAAATCCGTTAAGACGACGCCTTATGAACTGTGGTTTGGCAAGAAACCAAAGTTGTCATTTCTGAATGTTTGGGGCTGCGATGCTTATGTGAAAAAGCTTCAACCTGATAAACTCGAACCCAAATCGGAGAAATGTGTCTTCATAGGATATCCAAAGGAAACTATTGGATACACCTTCTATCACAAATCTGAAGGCAAGACTTTTGTTGCTAAATTCGGAAACTTTCTGGAGAAGGAGTTTCTCTCGAAAGAAGTGAGTGGGAGGAAAGTAGAACTTGACGAGGTAACTGTACCTGCTCCCTTGTTGGAAAGTAGTACATCACAGAAAACTGTTTCTGCGACACCTACACCAATAAGTGAGGAAGTTAATGATAATGATCATGAAACTTCAGAACAAGATACTACTGAACCTCGTAGATCAACCAGAGTGAGATCCACGCAAGAGTGGTACGGTAATCCAGTTCTGGAAGTCATGCTACTAGATCATGATGAACCTACGAACTATGAAGAAGCGATGGTGAGCCCAGATTCTGCAAAGTGGCTTGAAGCCATGAAATCTGAGATGGGATCCATGTATGAGAACAAAGTATGGACTTTGGTTGACTTGCCCGCTGACCGGCAAGCAATTGAGAATAAATGGATCTTCAAGAAGAAGACTGACGCTGACGGTAATATTACTGTCTACAAAGCTCGACTTGTCGCAAAAGGTTTTCGGCAAGTTCAAGGGATTGACTACGATGAGACCTTCTCACCCGTAGTGATGCTTAAGTCTGTCTGAATCATGTTAGCAATTGCCGCATTTTATGATTATGAATTTGGCAGATGGATGTCAAAACTGCATTCCTGAATGGATTTCTAGAAGAAGAGTTGTATATGATGCAACCAGAAGGTTTTGTCGATCCAAAGGGAGCTAACAAAGTGTGCAAGCCCCAACGATCCATTTATGGACTGGTGCAAGCCTCTCGGAGTTGGAATAAATGCTTTGATAGTGTGATCAAAGCATTTGGTTTTATACAGACTTTTGGAGAAGCCTGTATTTACAAGAAAGTGAGTGGGAGCTCTGTAGCATTTCTGATATTATATGTGGATGACATATTACTAATTGGAAATGATATAGAATTTCTGGATAGCATAAAGGGATACTTGAATAAAAGTTTTTCAATGAAAGACCTCGGTGAAGCTGCTTACATATTAGGCATTAAGATCTATAGAGATAGATCAAGACGCTTAATTGGACTTTCACAAAGCACATACCTTGACAAAGTTTTGAAGAAGTTCAAAATGGATCAAGCAAAGAAAGGGTTCTTGCCTGTGTTACAAGGTGTGAAGTTGAGTAAGACTCAATGCCCGACCACAGCAGAAGATAGAGAGAAAATGAAAGATGTTCCCTATGCTTCAGCCATAGGCTCTATCATGTATGCAATGCTGTGTACCAGACCTGATGTGTGCCTTGCTATAAGTTTAGCAGGGAGGTACCAAAGTAATCCAGGAGTGGATCACTGGACAGCGGTCAAGAACATCTTGAAATACCTGAAAAGGACTAAGGATATGTTTCTCGTATATCGAGGTGACAAAGAGCTCATCGTAAAAGGTTACGTTGATGCGAGCTTTGACACTGATCCAGACGATTCTAAATCGCAAACCGGATACATGTTTACATTAAACGGTGGAGCTGTCAGTTGGTGCAGTTCTAAACAAAGCGTCGTAGCGGGATCTACATGTGAAGCGGAGTACATAGCTGCTTCGGAAGCAGCGAACGAAGGAGTCTGGATGAAGGAGTTCATATCCGATCTAGGTGTCATACCTAGTGCATCGGGTCCAATGAAAATCTTTTGTGACAATACTGGTGCAATTGCCTTGGCAAAGGAATCCAGATTTCACAAGAGGACCAAGCACATCAAGAGACGCTTCAATTCCATCCGGGATGTAGTCCAGGTGGGAGACATAGAGATTTGCAAGATACATACGGATCTGAATGTTGCAGACCCGTTGACTAAGCCTCTTCCACGAGCAAAACATGATCAGCACCAAGTCTCCATGGGTGTTAGAATCATTACTGTGTAATCTAGATTATTGACTCTAGTGCAAGTGGGAGACTGAAGGAAATATGCCCTAGAGGCAATAATAAAGTTATTATTTATTTCCTTATATCATGATAAATGTTTATTATTCATGCTAGAATTGTATTAACCGAAAACATAATACATGTGTGAATACATAGACAAACTTAGTGTCACTAGTGTGCCTCTACTTGACTAGCTCGTTAATCAAAGATGGTTATGTTTCCTAACCATGAACAAAGAGTTGTTATTTTATTAACGAGGTCACATCATTAGTTGAATGATCTGATTGACATGACCCATTCCATTAGCTTAGCACCCGATCGTTTAGTATTTTGCTATTGCTTTCTTCATAACTTATACATGTTCCTATGACTATGAGATTATGCAACTCCCGTTTACCGGAGGAACACTTTGGGTGCTACCAAACGTCACAACGTAAGTGGGTGATTATAAAGGAGCATTACAGGTGTCTCCAAAGGTACATGTTGGGTTGGCGTATTTCGAGATTAGGATTTGTCACTCCGATTGTCGGAGAGGTATCTCTGGGCCCTCTCGGTAATGCACATCACATAAGCCTTGCAAGCATTACAACTAATATGTTAGTTGTGAGATGATGTATTAAGGAACGAGTAAAGAGACTTGACGGTAACGAGATTGAACTAGGTATTGGATACCGACGATCGAATCTCAGGCAAGTAACATACCGATGACAAAGGGAACAACGTATGTTGTTATGCGGTCTGACCGATAAAGATCTTCGTAGAATATGTAGGAGCCAATATGGGCATCCAGGTCCCGCTATTGGTTATTGACCGGAGATGTGTCTTAGTCATGTCTGCATTGTTCTCGAACCGTAGGGTCCGCACGCTTAACGTTACGATGACAGTTATTATGAGTTTATGCATTTTGATGTACCGAAGTTAGTTCAGAGTCCCGGATGTGATCACGGACATGACAAGGAGTCTCGAAATGGTCGAGACATAAAGATTGATATATTGGAAGCCTATGTTTGGATATCGGAAGTGTTCCGGGTGAAATCGAGATTTTACCGGAGTACCGGGAGGTTACCGGAACCCCCCGGGAGCTATATGGGCCTTAGTGGGCTTTAGTGGAAAGGAGAAAGGGGCAGCCCAAGGTGGGCCGCGCGCCTCCCCCCTCCCCTAGTCCTATTAGGACAAGGAGAGGTGGCCGGCCCCCCTCTCTCTCTCTTCCCCCTCGGGGAATCCTATTCCAACTAGGATTGGGGGGGAGTCCTACTCTCGGTAGGAGTAGGACTCCTCCTGCGCCCTCCTCCTGGCCGGCCGCCCCCTCCCCATTGGATCCTTTATATACGGGAGCAGGGGGGCACCTCTAGACACACAAGTTGATCCTTGAGATCGTTCCTTAGCCGTGTGCGGTGCCCCCTGCCACCATATTCCACCTCGATCATATTGTAGCGGTGATACTCCCGAACTCCCGCCCCAGTACTGGGTGGCATCGAGGTTATCTCACCAACGAACTGCATAAAAGAGATTTTTCGATGTCGGCGTACTAAACTCAGGTATTCCAGAACTGCAACGATAAAATTATGACGACAACACCTCAGAGCTCAACTCCCCGGGACACTTCCACAAAACCCCTGACAGGAGGCACCAAGACAATGTTCTCGTCATAAAACCATCGGAACGATTCCAAGATACCCGCGTGATCCTAAATTTTTTTTAGTGAAATTTGAGAAGAGAAGAGTCAAAACTCTACGTCAGGATGCCTTACCAGAGCAATGAGGAGACTGGGAAGTAAAAAGAATTCCTAAACTCTCCAATATATAATTCCTAAATGACTCAAAACATTTTTCTAGACACAACTCGGCCGCTAAAAACGATCAAACAATGGGGCTCCTAAGGTCGGGGAAGGCTCTGATTACCAACTTGTAACGCCCCGATGCGGCTATATCTCCCACGTGTCGAAGCACGACTTAGAGGCATAACCGCATTGAAAGCAATGTCGCAAGTGAGGTAATCTTCACACAACCCATGTAATACATAAGGAAAAAGATACATAGTTGGCTTACAATCGCCACTTCACACAATACATGAATAAAGCATTACATCATCCAAATACAATCAAGGTCCGACTACGGAACCAAAATAAAAGAAGAACCCCAAATGCGACAAAGGTCCCCGATCGACCCCAACTGGGCTCCACTACTGATCAACTAGAACGAAACAACACAAAGGACAAGGTCTTCATCGAGCTCCTCCTGAGCTTGGTTGCGTCATATGCATAGACTCATTGGCACCTACAAGCTGGTTTTGGAAGTATCTGTGAGCCACAGGGACTCAGCAATCTCGCACCCTCGCGATCAAGACTATTTAAGCTTATGGGTAAGGTAAAAGGTATGAGGTGGAGCTGCAGCAAGCGACTAGCATATATGGTGGCTAACATACACAAATGAGAGCGAGAAGAGAAGGCAAAGCACGGTCGATACAAGTATGATCAAGAAGTGATCCTAAAACAACCTACGTCAAGCATAACTCCAACACCATGTTCACTTCCCGGACTCCGCCGGAAACAGACCATCACGGTAACACACACGGTTGATTCATTTTAATTAAGGTCAACTTCAGGTTTTCTACAACCGGACATTAACAAATTCCCATCTGCCCATAACCGCGGGCACGGCTTTCGAAAGTTCAAATCCCTGCAGGGGTGTCCCAACTTAGCCCATCACAAGCTCTCACGGTCAACGAAGGAATAGACCTCCTCCCGAGACATTCCGATCAGACTCGGTATCCCGGTACAACAAGACATTTCGACAGGGTAAAACTAAACCAGCAACACCGCCCGAATGTGCCGACAAATCCCGATAGGAGCTGCACATATCTCTTTCTCAGGGCACATCGGATCGTCCAAACTTCTGGTAGGCCAGCCCAGAGTTTCCCCTGGTGGCCACTGGCGGCTGACAAGTTGGACCAACACTCAGAGGAGCACTGGCCCGGGGGGTAAAATAATGATGACACTTGGGCGCGCGACCCCCAAGGGAAAAGAAAAAGGCTGGGTGGCGAATGGTAAAACCAATGTTGGGCATTGCTGGAAGATTTTTACTCAAGGCGAACTGTCAAGGGGTTCCCATTATAGCCCAACCACGTAAGGGACGCAAAATCCGGGAACATAACACCGATATGACGGAAACTAGGGCGGCAAGAGTGGAACGAAACACCAGGCATAAGGCCGAGCCTTCCACCCTTTACCAAGTATATAGATGCATTAATTAAATAAGATATATTGTGATATCCCAACAAGTAAACATGTTCCAACCAGGAACAACATCTCCATGTTCCAACAAGGAACAAAACTTCAATCTTCACCTGCAACTAACAACGCTATAAGAGGGGCTGAGCAAGCGGTAACATAGCCAATCAACGGTTTGCTAGGACAAGGTGGGTTAGATGCTTGACATGGCAATTTGGGAGGCTTGAAAGCAAGTGGTAGGCATCGTAGCATTGGCATAGCAAAAGAGCGAGCAAATCTAGCATAGCAAAGATAGTAGTGATTTCGAGGGTATGATCATCTTGCCTGAAATCCCGCAAGGAAGAAGAACGAGTCCATGAAGAAGACAAACGGATGTAGACGAACGGGTCCTCACAAACGCGACGTTACCGGAACCAACCCGAAGAAGCAACACCGGAAAGAAGCACACAACATAGTAAACAACCACCACAAAAATCATGGCATGATGCATGACCGGTTTAAAGAAGCATGGCATGGCAAAGTGCACAAGCAATCCTACAAATTAAGTGGAGCTCATTATGCAACGAGTTGCATATTGACGAAAAAAAACCACATGACTTATTTAGTTCTCTCTCGTTTATGTACCCAACAAGATTAAATGTTGTTAGCATGGCAAGAGGTGAAACATAACAAAACTATACCATCTAAACAATTTAAATGGGGCTGGATATAACAAACAACAAATCCGGTAAATCCCCATATGCATTTATCAATTTGGTGCAACAACAATTTTAAACATTTAAATGTTATTATCATGATGCAAATGACATGAGCAAGTTTTATGCAATTTTTATTAAGAGTTGACATGAGCATTATGAAGCATTTGGTCGTCATGGCGGAAAAAAAGGGTGCCATGCCAACTACCACGGAAATGGTGCCACGGCAACATTCCGGGTGATCCGACAACTCATTGAGATGTCGGTGCAAGAGAAAATGTGGATGAACGGATCATGCGAGGATGGTGGGGTGATCCCGGATACCGGGTTTCCCATGGGTCGACGGCATGGCAACCGAGGAGGAACGTGCAATGACAACTCAAACACGGTTCGAACATGAGCATCCCAAACAACGCAAGCATTCGTTACACAGACGTCGACTCGGGTTATACCTTCGAAGTGTGCAAACGGGACGGTTCTCGATCGGTGTCAAGTAGAGCAAGTAGACGTTCTCGGGACGTTCGTAGTGGAAGTAGTGGGGTACACGACGACGGTAGAGGTACTCGCGGCGGTAGTGGTACACATTTGTTCCGGAGAGGTACTTGATGACTCCAATGTCTTCGGGGTGACGGTAGTGGTACACGCAACGTCGGGGTACTTGTCGGTCCGGTCTTGGCGGCGTAGATGTACACGTTGTCGGGGTACTTGTCACATCATCGGGTGTAGTTGTACATGAGGGTCTTGACGAATCCAAAGGGGTACTTGACGAGTCCGGCCTTGGCGATTCAGGTTTCGTAGTGTCCTGGTACTTGATGCAAAGAGGCAACGACTTGGCACGGTTCCGGTGGTCGAACAAGGCAGGGCAGCTCGGCCACGCACGCTGCGAGCGGCAGAGGACAAGCAGAGGAGTAGCAGCGCGAGGGAAGGCAGCGACGCAGGCAAGGAGCAGCCCCAGCGGCGGAGCTCCATGGGAGGCATAGCCATGCGCGGCTGCTGGAGATCCTCAAGCAGAGAAGAAGCCGGCAGGCTGTGGTGCCCGGCGGCCCCGGCGACGCGGTAGGGCGGGCGAGCTCGACCCTCGCGCCCATGGCGGCAAGGAGGAAGACCATGGAGGAGGAGCATGGGTCGCGGGCTCCTGGCGGGCAGAGTTAACGCAGGGGAGGCGCTGGTTATGGCGCGGCGGCGGGCTTGCCGGCATCGGGGATGATGCAGGAGAGGAGAGGCCGGCGGCTGCGATACAAGAAGCAACCGAGGCGCAGCTTTCGGCCATGGCGACGGGGTGGAACGGCGGTCCTCTGAGCTTGGCCGGCAGCGGCCATGGAGAACGGCGGTGCAGAGGCGGGGTAGAGGAAGGAGCGGGCGGCGACCTCTGCCACGGCGCAAAGGCAGAGATCGAGCGCGTGACTTTCGCTCCTCTCTGGCACACGAGCAGGGGAAGGAGACGAGGGATGAGGGAGATCGAGCGGAAGGTAGGCAGCGAGCGAGAGAAAAGGATCGAGCACAGGGCTCCCTGGCTCGATGCGATCGAGAGAAGGACGAGGGAGAATGGCGGCAGCAGGGAACAAGGGGATGCGGTCGGGAGAGGGTAGTGAGGGGAGATGTTGGGCCTAGGGTTAGGGACTGCAGTGAGGCGCTGCTGGGCCTTAGAGGCCGCTAGACCTAGGTTGGCCACGGGGATGGCGCCTGCCTAGCAGGTTGTAGCTGGGCTGGGAGGCCCAGCCGGGCTCTTCTCTCTCCCATCTCCTTCTCTTTACAAAAAAAAAGAAAAAAAAGAAGGGAAAAGAGAGAAGAGAAGGTTAGAGGAAGAATTTGGGCACGGGGGTAATTTTTATGGGCTCAGAAAAATGTGCACGGTCCGGGAAAATAGAAAAGGTCAAGTCTGAAAGATTAAATTCAAATTCCTTTGAATTTAATTCAAAAGGTTTGAACTTGGACAGGTTTATCAAAGTGCCCAAAAATGTTGAGAATTTAGGTGGAGCTCTGGGAAATGATGAAAGAATAAATGGCAAGGTTTGAGGTCAAGCTCGAAGAGGAATAGACATGAGAATTATTTTGCACGTGTGTTTATGGGTGATTCCGAAAATGGAATATTTAATATAGCTCCATAATATCGGGAGGATATGTTATAAAGAGAATCACCACGTGAATTCCCTCGGTTTAAATGGACCGAAGATCCATGCAATTTATTTAGTTGAGTTAAGAAAAGAAATAATATGATGGCATGATGGCATGATGCAATGCACATGATGCAATGATGAATGCAACAAACCAACAACTCACACGACGAAAACCCAAAAACCCTGGAAGGCACCGGAAGCTCCGGCCTTGGGGCGTCACAACCACCCTATTATACCACATCACAACCATTTTAATAGCATGTTGGCACGCAAGGTAAACCATTATAAGATCCTAGCTAATTAAGCATGGCATAAGCAACTATAATCTCTAATTGTCATTGCAAATATGTTTCTTTCATAATAGGCTGAATCAGGAACGATGGACTAATCATATTTACAAAAACAAGAGAGGTTGAGTTCATACCAGCTTTTCTCATCTCAATAAGTTCATCATATAATCACCATTATTGCCTTTCACTCACACGACCGAATAGTGTGGATAATAATAATAGTGCACGTGCATTGGGCTAAGCTGGAATCTGCAAGCATTCAATTCAAGAGAGAAGACAAGGTAATATGGGCTCTTTGTTAGATCAACAATAATGCATATGAGAGCCACTCAACATTTTCATTATGGTCTTCTCCTCTCGACCCCAAAGAACAAGAAAAGAAATAAAACTATCTACACAGGAGAGCTCCCAACAAGCAAAAGAAGAACGATAAATCTTTTTGGGTTTTCTTTTAATTATTACTACTAAAGCATGAAAAGTAAATTAGCTAAAAGCTACAACTATTTTTTTGGTTTTTCTAAGGTTTATCAAACACACAAGAAGAAAGCATAAAAAGGAAAATAAACTAGCATGGATATTATAGTGAAAAAGTATGAGAACCAACAACTAGCATGAGTGTGTGAACATGAATGTAATGTCGGTGAGAAATACGTACTCCCCCAAGCTTAGGCTTTTGGCCTAAGTTGGTCTATGGCCACGGCTGGCCTGGCGGATATCCAAAGTTGTAGCTGGGGTCATACTGAGATGCAACGGCAATTGCCTGATGAGCTGTGATGACCCACAAGTATAGGGGATCTATTGTAGTCCTTTCGATAAGAAAGAGTGTCGAACCCAACAAGGAGCAGAAGGAAATGATAAGTAGTTTTCAGCAAGGTATTCTCTACAAGTACTGAAATAAGCGGTAACAGATAGTTTTGTGATAAGATAAATTGTAACGAGCAACAAATAACAAAAGTAAATAAAGTGCAGCAAGGTGGCCCAATCCTTTTTGTAGCAAAGGACAAGCCAGAACAAATTCTTATAATAGGAAAAGCGCTCCCGAGGACACATGGGAATATCGTCAAGCTAGTTTTCATCATGCTCATATGATTCGCGTTCGATACTTTGATAATTTGATATGTGGGTGGACCGGTGCTTGGGTGCTGTTCTTACTTAAACAAGCATCCCACTTATGATTAACCACTATTGCAAGCATCCGCAACTACAACAAAAGTATTAAGGTAAACCTAACCATACCCTGAAACATGTGGATCCAAATCAGCCCCTTACGAAGCAACGCATAAACTAGGGTTTAAGCTTCTGTCACTCTAGCGACCCATCATCTACTTATTACTTCCCAATGCCTTCCTCTAGGCCCAAATAATGGTGAAGTGTTATGTAGTCGACGTTCACATAACACCACTAGAGGCTAGACAACATACATCTTATCAAAATATCAAACGAATACTAAATTCACATGACTACTAATAGCAAGACTTATCCCTTGTCCTCAGGAACAAACGTAATTGCTAACAAAGCATATTCATGTTCATAATCATAGGGGTAATAATATGCATATAGGATCTGAACATATGATATTCCACCAAATAAACCAACTAGCATCAACTACAAGGAGTAATCAACACTACTAGCAACCTACTAGCACCAATCCCGGACTTTGAGACAAGAATTGGATACAAGAGATGAACTAGGGTTTGGAGATGAGGTGGTGCTGGTGAAGATGTTGATGGAGATTGCCCTCTCCTGATGAGAGGAGCGTTGGTGATGACGATGGTGATGATTTCCCCCTCCCGGAGGGAAGTATCCCCGGCAGAACAGCTCTGCCGGAGCTCTAGATTGGTTCCGCCTCATGGCGGCGGAGTCTCGTCCCGAAAGGTTCCTTATGATTTTTTTCTCATTGAAAGACTTCATATAGGAGAAGATGGACGTCGGAGAGCCACCAGGGGGCCCACGAGGTAGGGGGTGCGCCCCCCACCCTCGTGAGCAGGGTGTGTGCCCCCTGGCCTTCATCTTTGGCGAGGATTTTTCTTTATTTATTTTAAGATGTTCCGTGGAGTTTCAGGACTTTTGGAGTTGCGCAGAATAGGTCTCTAATATTTGCTCCTTTTCCAGCCTAGAATTCCAGCTCCCGGCATTCTCCCTCCTTATGTAAACCTTGTAAAATAAGAGAGAATAGCCATAAGTATTGTGACATAAAGTGAAATAACAGTCCATAATGCAATAAATATTGATATAAAAGCATGATGCAAAATGGACGTATCAACTCCCCCAAGCTTAGACCATGCTTGTCCTCAAGCAAAAAGCCGATAACAATAAATATGTCCTCATGTTTAGAGGTAGAGGCGTCGATAAAAATAAAATACGGACATGAAGGCGTCATGATTATTCTCATAACAGCTACATATATAGATTTTGTCGTATGATTACTTATGTTCAAGTGATGATCTATTCACAATGCAAAAGTGTAAATCATAAACCTTATTGGGCTCCGACAAACTATAATCTCAGTCATTGAAGCAATTGCAATTTATCATAACATCGGAAAGAGTCTATGTCAGAGCTAAAAAGCAAGTCCACATACTCAACTATCATTTAGTCCTCCATAATTGCTAACACTCACACAATACTTGTGGTTACGGAGTTTTAATCAGACACAGAGAAAGATAGGGGCTTATAGTTTTGCCCCACAACCTTTTACCTCAAGGGTAATGTCAACAATAATGGTTCATGCTCCCCTACATCCAATTAGATATATATATATATATATATATCATGTTCTTTCCAACATGCTGAGCTTGCCAAAGGATAAAATGAAAAAGAAAAGGTGAAGATCACCATGACTCTTGCATAAGGTAGAAGATAATAATAAAGGATAGGCCCTTCACAGAGGGAAGCAGAGGTTGCCATGTGCTTTTATGGTTGGATGCATAAAATCTCAATGCGAAAGAACGTCACTTTATATTGCCCCTTGTGATATGAACCTTTATTATGCAGTCCGTCGCTTTTATTACTTCCACATCACAAGATCGTATAAAGCTTATTTCTCCCACACCAATCAATCATACATATTTAGAGCAATTTTATTGCTTTGCACCGATGACAACTTACTTGAAGGATCTTACTCAATCCATAGGTAGATATGGTGGACTCTCATGGCAAAACTGGTTTAAGGGTATTTGGAAGCACAAGTAGTATTTCTACTTGGTGCTGAGAATTTGGCTAGCATGAGGGGGAAAGGCAAGCTCAACAAGTTAGAGGATCCATGACAACATACTTTATCTCAGATATAAGAAAGACATAACTCATTACGTTGTCTTCCTTGTCCAACATCAACTCTTTAGCATGTCATATTTTAATGAGTGCTCCCAATCATAAAAGATGTCAATGATAATATATCTATATGTGAAAATCTCTCTTTCCTTATTACTTCCTATTAATTGCAACAATGACCAAAGCTATGTCTGCCAACTCCCAGCAACTTTTAATCATCATACTCTTTCTATGTGAAGTCATTACTCTCAATAAGATCAATATGACCTTTTGTTTCTTTTTATTCTTTTTCTCCTTTCTTTTATTCACCCAATATCATGGCAAAATAATCAAGCCCTTGACTCAACACTAATCTTTATTATATATAACTCACGGACTCTATTACATAGAGGGATCAAAAAGCAAAACTCAAAACTAGATCATGCCATAAACTTTATTCCACTAGATCAAGATACTACTAATAGGATCGAACTAAGAAAAACGATAAAGATAGGAGTTGTGATGGTGATACGATACCGGGGCACCTCCCCAAGCTTGGCAGTTGCCAAGGGGAGTGCCCATACCCATGTGATTATATCTCCTTGGTTGGTGAACAAGGTGGAGATGTTGTTGATGATGCAGGCTTGTCATCCATCTTCCAAGGCATAGGTTCACCATCATAGAAGGATGATCGAGTCTCCAGAATCCTCGAATCTGCAGCCAAACTCATTCTTTTGAATCTATATTCATACTCACAGTTTTGGTTTTGCAGGTCATAGATTTGGGCTTGGAGGTGCTCGATCTTCTCATATAGCTTGAAGATGGCCTCCTCGGTGTTCTTGGCGTCCGGCTTGTAGTTGTTAGTGAACTCCGCGAGCATCGTGTGGCTAGCATTGATTCCACACTCCATCATCCCCTGGCACTTGAAAACTTGTTGCTCCATTGCTTCGAGCCTCGTCTCCACGCTTCCGGTTCCCTTTGGTCCCTCAACATCGCGGATGTGCAACAACCCATCACACATCTCAATGGTTTGAGGGTGTCGCAGCACCTCCGCGAGGTAAGGGTTGATGACCTTCTCGAAGAACTTGTCCTTGGAAGCACTTGGGGACGTCATGATAATCTAGATCTGTCAGAAAAACAGCTCGAAACAAGAACAGAGAATAATTGCCTGATACGGGAGTCAAAACCTTCGGGAGGTTATATAATGAATTTTTACCGACCAAAATACGCAATGTGCAAGAAAATGGAGTCCGGAAGGCACACGAGGTGCTCACGAGGTAGGGGGCGTGCCCAAGGGGGTAGGGCGCGCCCACCACCCTCGTGGGGCCCTCGTGTCCTTCCCGGACTGCTACTTATTTTTCTATTTTTCTAAATATTCCAAAATGGAGAAATATTGCCTTAAAATTGCTTTGGAGTCGGTTTACTTACCGTACCACATACCTATTCCTTTTCGGGGTCTGAAACATTCCGGAAAGTGTCCCTTATGTATTCCTCCGGGGTTACAGTTTCAATAATATTGGTTTCAACATTTATGGGATTACCTGAGATATAATGTTTGATTCTTTGACCGTTTACCACCTTCGGATTTGTGCCTTCAAAGTTGTTGATTTTTATGGCACCGGAACGATAGACCTCTTCGATAACATAGGGGCCTTCCCATTTAGAGAGAAGTTTTCCTGCAAAAAATCTTAAACGAGAGTTGTATAGCAATACATAATCACCTACATTAAACTCACGCTTTTGTATCCTTTTGTCATGCCATCTTTTAACTTTTTATTTAAACAACTTGGCATTTTCATAAGCTTGGGTTCTCCATTCATCAAGTGAGCTAATATCAAATAACCTCTTCTCACCAGCAAGTTTAAAATCATAGTTAAGCTCTTTAATAGCCCAATATGCCTTATGTTCTAATTTGAGAGGTAAGTGACATGCTTTTTCATAAACCATTTTATACGGAGACATACCCATAGGATTTTTATATGTAGTTCTATAAGCCCATAATGCATCATCAAGTTTCTTGGACCAATTCTTTCTAGACCTATTAACAGTCTTTTGCAAAATTAATTTGAGCTCTCTATTGCCCAACTCTACTTGACCACTAGACTGAGGGTGATAAGGAGATGCAATTCTATGATTAACATCATACTTAGCAAGCATTTTACGGAAAGCACCATGAATAAAGTGTGAACCACCATTAGTCATTAAATATTTTGGGACTCCAAACCTCGGAAAAATAACTTCTTTAAGCATTTTAATAGAAGTGTTATGATCGGCACTACTAGTTGGAATAGCTTCTACCCATTAGTAACGTAATCAACAGCAACTAAAATATGTGTATATCGATTAGAGGCAGGAAAAGGTCCCATATAATCAAAGCCCCAAACATCAAATGGTTCAATAAAGAGTGAATAATTCATAGGCATTTCTTGACGTCTACTAATATTACCAATTCTTTGACATTCATCACAAGATAAGACAAACTTACGGGCATCCTTGAAGAGAGTAGGCCAATAAAAACCAGATTGCAATACCTTATGTGCAGTTCTATCTCCAGCGTGGTGTCCTCCATAAGACTCAGAGTGACACTTGAGTAGGATCTGTTCCTATGCATGCTCAGATACACAACGTCTAATAACACCATCTACTCCTTCTTTATAAAGATGTGGGTCATCCCAAAAGTAATGTCTCAAGTCATAGAAAAACTTTTTCTTTTGCTGGTACGTGAAGCTAGGTGGTATAAACTTAGCAACAATATAATTAGCATAATCATCATACCATGGAGTACTACGAGAAGTACTTATAACATTTAATTGTTCATCAGGAAAGCTATCATTAATAGGTAGTGGGTCATCATGAATATTTTCTAACCTAGACAAGTTGTCTGCAACAGGGTTCTCGGCTCCTTTCCTATCAACAATATGCAAATCAAATTCTTGTAGCAAGAGAACCCATCTAATAAGTCTAGGTTTAGCATCTTTCTTTTCCATAAGGTATTTAATAGCAGCACGATCAGTGTGAACAGTTACTTTAGAATCAACAATATAAGGTCTGAACTTATCACAAGCAAATACAACTGCCAAAAGCTCTTTTTCAGTAGTAGCATAATTTCTTTGAGCATTGTCTAGAGTCTTACTAGCATAATGAATAACATTTAATTTATTATCAACTCTTTGCCCTAGAACAGCACCTACATCATAATCACTAGCATCACACATAATTTCAAAGGGTAAATTCCAATCAGGTGGCTGAACAACAGGTGCAAAGACTAATGCTTTCTTAAGTGTTTCAAATGCTTCCACACAATCATCATCAAAGACAAATGGTATATCCTTTTGCAATAAATTAGCCAGAGGCCGAGAAATTTTTGAGAAGTCCTTAATGAACCTCCTGTAAAATCCGGCGTGACCAAGGAAACTTCTTATACCTTTGATGTCCTTGGGACATGGCATCTTTTCAATAGCATCGACCTTGGCTTTATCAACTTCAATACCTCTTTCAGAAACTTTGTGCCCCAAGACAATACCTTCATTAACCATAAAGTGGCACTTTTCCCAATTCAAGACAAGATTAGTTTCTTCACATCTCTGCAAAACTCGATCAAGATTGCTCAAGCAATCATCAAAAGAGGAACCATAGACGGAAAAATCGTTCATGAAAACCTCACAAATCTTTTCACAAAAGTCAGAGAATATAGCCATCATGCATCTTTGAAAGGTAGCAGGTGCATTACATAAACCAAAAGGCATACGTCTATAAGCAAAAGTACCAAAAGGGCATGTAAAAGTAGTCTTTGATTGATCTCTAGCCGACACAGGTATTTGAGAGAAACCAGAATAACCATCTAGAAAGCAATAGTGTGTATGTTTGCATAACCTTTCTAGCATTTGATCAATAAAAGGTAAGGGGTAATGATATTTCTTAGTAGCTTCATTTAATTTGCGGAAATCAATTACCATCCTAGAACCTGTGATAATTCTTTGCGGAATCAATTCGTCTTTATCATTAGGAACAACAGTAATACCTCCCTTCTTAGGGACACAATGGATAGGACTTACCCACTAACTATCAGCAACGGGATAGATTATACCTGCCTCCAGAAGCTTTAGTATTTCTTTTCTTACCACTTCTTTCATTTTAGGATTCAGACGTCGTTGAGGATCACGAACTGGTTTGGCATCTGCTTCCAAATTTATTTTATGTTGACATAGAGTGGGACTAATGCCCTTAAGATCATCAAGAGTATATCCAATAGCAGCACGGTGCTTCTTCAGAGTTTTCAATAATCTTTCTTCTTCATGCTCTGAAAGGTTAGCACTAATAATAACAGGATATATCTTCTTTTCATCAAGATAAGCATATTTAAGATTATTAGGCAAGGGTTTAAGCTCAAACATGGGATCACCCTTGGGTGGAGGAGGATCCCCTAAAATTTCAACAGGCAAATTGTGTTGCAGAATAGGTTCCTGTTTAAAGAATACTTCATCTATTTCCCTTCTTTCATTCATGAACATATCATTCTCATGGTCTAGCAAATAATGTTCTAAGGGATCACTAGGAGGTACGACAATAGAAGCAAGACCAATAATTTCATCCTTACTAGGTAATTCTTCCTCACGATGTTGTTTACTAAATTTAGAGAAATTAAATCATGAACCATATCATCCAAGCCAATAGTAACAACATTCTTTTTGCAATCTATCCTAGTATTAACAGTGTTCAAGAAGGGTCTACCAAATATAATGGGACAAAAGCTATCTTGCGGAGAAGTAAGAACAAGAAAATCAGCAGGATATTTAGTTTTCCCACACAAGACTTCAACATCTCTAACAGTTCCCATCGCTGAAATATGATCTCTATTGGCAAGTTTAATTGTGACATCAATATCTTCTAACTCAGCAGGTGCAATTTCATGCTTGATTTCTTTATACAAGTCATAAGGTATAACACTAGCACTAGCACCCATATCACATAAGCCATGATAACAATGATCTCCTATTTTAACAGAAATAACAGGCACGCCTACCACATGTCTATGTTTATCTTTATCACAAGGTTTAGCAATTCTAGCAGTTTCACCTTCGAACTGAATAACATGCCCATCAATATTATCAGACAAGAGATCTTTAACAATAGCAATATTAGGTTCTACTTTAACTTGCTCAGGAGGTGTATAAGTTCTAATATTGCTTTTACGAACAACAGTTGAAGCTTTAGCATGATCCTTTATTCTAACAGGGAAAGGTGGTTTCTCAACATAAGAAGTAGGAACAGTAGGATCATTATAAGTGACAGTCTTTTCTTCAAGTTTAATAGGTGCAGCTACTTTTACTTCTATGGGAGGACGATATTTAAACCACTTCTCCTTAGGGAGATCAACATAAGCAGCAAAAGATTCACAGAAAGAAGCTACTATCTCAGAGTCAAGTCCATATTTAGTGCTAAACTTACGGAAAATATCGGTGTCCATAAAAGATTTAACACAATCAAACTTAGGTGTCATACCTGACTCCTTACCTTCGTCGAGGTCCCAATCTTTAGAGTTGCGTTTAATTCTATCCAATAAATTCCATTTAAATTCAATAGTCTTCATCATAAAAGAGCCAGCACAAGAAGTATCGAGCATGGTGCGATTGTTTTCAGAAAGCCAAGCATAAAAATTTTGAATAATCATTTCTCTTGAGAGATCATGATTGGGGCATGAATATAACATTGATTTAAGCCTCCCCCAAGCTTGAGCGATGCTTTCTCCTTCGCGAGGCCAGAAATTATATATATAATTGCGATCACGATGAACAAGATGCATAGGGTAGTACTTTTGATGAAATTCCAATTTCAATCTTTTATAGTTCCATGATTTCATATCTTCACATAGCCTATACCATATCAATGCGTCTCCCTTCAAATAAAAAGGGAAGACCTTCTTAGCAACATCATCGGGTATACCTGCAAGCTTAAATAATCCACAAACTTCATCCACATATATTAAGTGCTCATCAGGATGCTTTGTTCCATCTCCTGTAAAAGGGTTAGCTAGCAGTTTTTCCATCATACCCAAAGGAAATTCAAAAGGAGTTTCATTTTCAATAGGTTCAGTAGGTTGAGGAGCAACTCTTTTCTCTACTGGATGGGGTGAAGATACCCCGAACAAGCCCCTCAGAGAATTACTTTCCATAGTAACAAGTGACAGTAAATTTCAGCACACTATATAAATTTTTCCTTACCAAATTCCACCTACCAAAGGCGCTACACTCCCCGGCAACGGCACTAGAAAAGAGTCTTGATGACCCACAAGTATAGGGGATCTATCATAGTCCTTTCGATAAGTAAGAGTGTCGAACCCAACGAGGAGCAGAAGGAAATGATAAGCGGTTTTCAGCAAGGTATTCTCTGCAAGTACTAAAATAAGCGGTAACAGATAGTTTTGTGATAAGATAAATTGTAACGAGCAACAAGTAACAAAAGTAAATAAAGTGCAGCAAGGTGGCCCAATACTTTTTGTAGCAAAGGACAAGCCGGAACAAATTCTTATAATAGGAAAAGCGCTCCCGAGGACACATGGGAATATCGTCAAGCTAGTTTTCATCACGTTCATATGATTCGCGTTCGATACTTTGATAATTTGATATGTGGGTGGACCGATGCTTGGGTGTTGTTCTTACTTGAACAAGCATCTCACTTATGATTAACCTCTATTGCAAGCATCCACAACTACAACAAAAGTATTAAGGTAAACCTAACCATAGCCTGAAACATGTGGATCCAAATCAGCCCCTTACGAAGCAACGCATAAACTAGGGTTTAAGCTTCTGTCACTCTAGCAACCCATCATCTACTTATTACTTCCCAATGCCTTCTTCTAGGCCCAAATAATGGTGAAGTGTTATGTAGTCGACGTTCACATAACACCACTAGAGGCTAGACAACATACATCTTATCAAAATATCAAACGAGTACCAAATTCACATGACTACTAATAGCAAGACTTCTCCCTTGTCCTCAGGAACAAACGTAATTACTCACAAAGCATATTCATGTTCATAATCATAGGGGTAATAATATGCATATAGGATCTGAACATATGATCTTCCACCAAATAAACCAACTAGCATCAACTACAAGGAGTAATCAACACTACTAGCAACCTACTAGCACCAATCCCGGACTTTGAGACAAGAATTGGATACAAGAGATGAACTAGGGTCTGGAGATGAGGTGGTGCTGGTGAAGATGTTGATGGAGATTGCCCTCTCCCGATGAGAGGAGCGTTGGTGATGACGATGGTGATGATTTCCCCCTCCCGGAGGGAAGTATCCCCGGCAGAACAGCTCTGCTGGAGCTCTAGATTGGTTCCGCCTCGTGGCGGCGGAGTCTCGTCCCGAAAGGTTACTTCTGATTTTTTTCTCATCAAAAGACTTCATATAGGAGAAGATGGACGTCAGAGAGCCACCAGGGGGCCCACGAGGTAGGGGGCGAGCCCTAGGGGGGGCGCCCCCCACCCTCGTGAGCAGGGTGTGGGCCCCCTGGCCTTCATCTTTGGCGAGGATTTTTCTTTATTTATTTCAAGATGTTCCGTGGAGTTTCAGGACTTTTGGAGTTGCGCAGAATAGGTCTCTAATATTTGCTCGTTTTCCAGCCTAGAATTTTAGCTGCCGGCATTCTCCCTCCTTATGTAAACCTTGTAAAATAAGAGAGAATAGCCATAAGTATTGTGACATAAAGTGAAATAACAGTCCATAATGCAATAAATATTGATATAAAAGCATGATGGAAAATGGACGTATCAAGCTGCAGCTTGGAGGCGAGCTGTCTCTGCCCTCATCTCGTACTCGGTCGCCTCCTCCCTGGTTATAACATATCTCCCCTTTGCCTGAAAGTCAAAGAAAGTAGGAGCAGGGAGAGTGATGTGATAGGTGCGTCGTCTGTCAAAGATTAGTCGGTACTGGAGGAACTGATCGTTCCTCTCAACAAACTGATGACAAACCATAGCCTCATAATCTAGATAAGAAGGAGGCAACTCAATATCATGTCCACGTATGGGTATCTCAAGAAAGTTAGCTATACAGGTTGCTTAAATTCCACCAAAGAAATCTCCATGAATACGATTATTATGCAACCTACGTGCAACGATAGCCCCCAAGTTGTATTGTTTATCTCCTAAAATAGCACTTCTGAGAACGCTAAGATCAGGCACACACATGTGACATGCTTCATCTTTACCATTAATGCATCTACCTATGAGGAGAGCAAATAATGTATAGCAGGAAAATGAATGCTCCCTATGGTAGCTTGCGTCACATCTCTAGATTCCCCCACAGTTATACTAGCAAGAAAATCTCTAAATTCATATTTGCGAGGTTCACTAACATCACCCCACTGTGGAAGTTTACAAGCAGTGGTAAAATCTTCTAAGTCCATTGTATAAGATTTATCATAAAGATCAAACAAGACAGTTTGAGAATTGCGTGATGATGAAAATTTAAACCTTCTCACAAATGAATCAGTTAAATAGAGGCATTGATGGCACTTATCTGCCTCGGAGCTCTCAAGATCATCATTACGCACATATGCATCAAATTCCTCCTTGATTCCTTCTTGAATCATGAAGTCCTCCGACGGCCATTCACAGGGCCGCACTTGAGCATCCCTTGGTGGTTCCTCGTCTGCATCGCGTATTGCAAGTCTGAGTGCTTGCTTCCTTGAAGAACCACCTTGGTACATTTTCCTAAACATATTTCTTCCTCTGAATTTTTTTTGAAATTTTTAGTAACTTCAAAATAAAAGTGAACCAAACTCAACAATATTGATAGCAACTACTCCTACAAGTGCCTAGAGACAATATCATGCATCAAAACTACTTTTGACCATATAAATTTGACATGCAAGCTCAAGAACATGGTCACCTAAGCAGCAAAAATTTGCAATGAATAAAGCACTAGAACAAAAACTAATTGGACCATTGGAGGAGTCACATACCAAAGAACAATCCCCCAAAGCAGTTTTCTGAATGGAGCTTTGAGCTAGGAGATCGAAAATGACAGCAAGATGAGCTTGAACTCGGGTTTGAGCTGGTGAGTGATGTTTGTGGGAGGAAGAAGGAGTGTGTGGTGGCTGGAATAAGTGGAGGGGAGCCACCATGGGTGCACGAGGCAGGGGGTGCGCCCTGGACCCTCGTGACCAGGTGCTTGCTCCCCTGCTGTGTTCTTAGTGCCAGATATTCTCAAATATTCTAGAAAAAATCATATTGAATTTTCAGGGCATTTGGAGAACTTTTATTTTCGGGGTATTTTTATTGCATGGATAATTCAGAAAACAGACAGAATATACTGTTTTTGCTTTTTTAATATAAATAACGGAAAGTAAAAAGAGGGTACAAAGAGTTGTGTTTTCTAATTTCATCCATCTCATGCTCATCAAAAGGAATCCACTAACAAGGTTGATCAGGTCTTGTTAACAAACTCATTTCAAGTAACATGAAACCGAAGAAATTTCGAATAACAATATGTTACCTCAACGGGGATATGCATGTCCCCAACAATAATAATATCATATTTCTTCTTGACAGTAGGAAGAGGAAATTCAAAACCTCTAATAGTGATTGTTGAAATTTTTCCAATAGAATTACTGTGGACTTGAGGTTGTTTCCTCGGAAAGTGTACCGTAGCTCATTACCATTAACATGAAAAGTGACATTGCCTTTGGTGCAATCAATAACAGCCCCTGCAGTATTCAAAAAGGGTCTTCCAAGAATAATAGACATACTATCGTCCTCGGGAATATCAATAATAACAAAGTCCGTTAAAATAGTGACGTTTGCAACCACAACAGGCACATCCTCACAAATACCGACAGGTACATCAGTTGATTTATCAGCCATTTGCAAAGATATTTCACTAGGTGTCAACTTATTAAAATCAAGTCTACGATATAAAGAGAGAGGCATAACACTAACACCGGCTCCGAGATCACATAAAGCAGTTTTAACATAGTTTCTTTTAATGGAGCAATGTATAGTTGGTACTCCTGGATCTCCAAGTTTCTTGGTATCCCACCCTTAAAAGTATAATTAGCAAGCATGGCGGAAATTTCAGCTTCCGGTATCTTTCTTTTATTAGTAACAATTTCCTTCATATATTTAGCATAAGGATTCATTTTAAGCATATCAGTCAAACGCATACGCAAAAATATAGGTCTAATCATTTCAGCAAAGCGCTCAAAATCCTCATCATCCTTTTTCTTGGATGGTTTAGGAGGAAAAGGCATGGGTTTCTGAACCCATGGTTCTCTTTCTTTACCGTGCTTCCTAGCAACAAAGTCTATCTTATCATAACATTGATTCTTTGATTGTGGGTTATCAAGATCAACAGCAGGTTCAAACTCTACATCGTTATCATTACTAGGTTGAGCATCAACATGAACATCATCATTAATAGTATCACTAGGTTCATGTTCATTACCAGACTGTGTTTCAGCATCAGAAATAGAAATATCATTGGGATTCTCAGGTGTGTCAACAACAGGTTCACTAGAAGCATGCAAAGTCCTATCATTTTTCTTTTTCTTCCTTTTAGAAGGACTAGGTGCATCTATAGTAGTTCTCTGAGAATCTTTCTCAATTCTCTTAGGGTGGCCCTCAGGATACAAAGGCTCCTGAGTCATTTTGCCTCCTCTAGTCATAACTCTAACATCATTATCATTCTTATTATTTAATTCATTGAGCAAATCATTCTGAGCTTTAAGTACTTGTTCTACTTGAGTGGTAACCATAGAAGCATGTTTACTAATAAGTTTAAGTTCACCTTTAACACTAGCCATATAATCACTCAAGTGTTCAATCATGTAAGCATTATGTTTCAATTGTCTACCAACATAAGCATTAAAATCTTCTTGCTTAACCATAAAGTTATCAAATTCATCCAAACATTGGTTGGCAAACTTAGTAGGAGGGATTTCAGCTTTATCATATCTATAGAGAGAATTTACCTTCACTACCTGTGTCGGGTTATCGAGACCATGTGTTTCTTCAACAGGCGGCAAATTAAGACCATGTATTTCTTCAATAGGGGGTAAATTCTTAACATCTTCAGCTTTAATACCTTTTTATTTCATAGATTTCTTTGCCTCTTGCATATCTTCAGGACTGAGAAATAGAGTACCCCTTTTCTTCGGAGTTGGCTTAGGAGTTGGTTCAGGAAGTGTCCAATTATTTTCATTGGTCAACATATTATTCAATAGAATTTCAGCTTGATCAATAGTTCTTTCCCTGAAAACACAACCAGCACAACTATCCAGGTAATCTCTGGAAGCATCGGTTAGTCCATTATAAAAGATATCAAGTATTTCATTCTTCTTGAGAGGATGATCAGGCAAAGCATTAAGTAATTGGAGAAGCCTCCCCAAGCTTGTGGGAGACTCTCTTCTTCAATTTGCACAAAATTATGTATTTCCCTTAAAGCAGCTTGTTTCTTATGAGCGGGGAAATATTTAGCAGAGAAATAGTAAATCATATCCTGGGGACTACACACACAACCAGGATCAAGAGAATTAAACCATATATTAGCATCACCCTTTAATGAGAACGGAAATAATTTAAGGATGTAATAGTAGTGAGTTTTCTCATCATTAGTAAACAAGGTAGCTATATCATTTAATTTAGTAAGATGTGCCACAACAGTTCCAGATTCATAGCCATAGAAAAGATCATATTCAACCAAAGTAATTAACTCAGGATCAACAGAGAAATCATAATCCTTATCAGTAATAAAGATAGGTGAAGTAGCATAAGCAGGATCATATTTCATTCTAGCATTCAAAGTTTTTTGTTTCAGCTTAGCTAATAGTTTCTTAAGATCACTCCTATCATTGCAAGCAAGAAAGTCTCTAGCAGTTTCTTCATCCATAACATAACCCTTAGGAACAACAGGTAATTCATATCTAGAGGGAGAATCTTCATCATCACTTTCATCAATATTATGAGTTTCAATAATTTCATTCTCTCTAGCCCTAGCAAGTTGTTCATCAAGAAATTCACCTAGTGGCACAGTAGTATCAAGCATAGAAGTAGTTTCATCATAAGTATCATCTAAAGCAAAAGTGGCATCATCAATAACATGCGACATATCAGAATTAATAGCAGAAGCAGGTTTAGGTGTCGCAAGCTTACTCAAAACAGAAGGTGAATCGAGTGCAGAGCTAGATGGCAGTTCCTTACCTCCCCTCGTAGTTGAGGGAAAAATCTTAGTTCTTTGATCTTTCAAGTTC